>NW_028319838.1:0-52500 GCF_062004578.1 Staurois parvus
AGGAAGAGGTTGTGTCCTCGAAACGCGTTAGCCAGTTGGTCATCCAGGGTTCCATCGTATGAACTCAGATGTTGTTTGGACCATACATCTTGTTCAGTTTGACATGCCTGTGTTATTATGTAATTATTTTAAACAATAATGCACTAGGTCGGTGCGCCCTTTTTCTGTTTCTCCATTTGTATCCCTTTTTTTTTTTTTTTTTTTTAGCTGTTGATGACGTGTTGTTCTGATGAGCACGGTGAAGGTGGTGCTTTTCAGCAAGTAGGGCCTTGATCTCATCATTTTTGTCAAACCAGTCCTGGTGTTTCTTGTATGAGGGTCAAAGAACCTTTTAGTGCAAAAGAGTCCACAATATCCCGGAAGCTTTTCCAGTCCTTCTCAGCATTTCCCTCTAATTGCAGCTCTGAGAGTTGGTGGTCAAGATCTTCTGCTAGTGAAGCTGCTGTGTTGGGATTCCTCAGTTTCCTGATGTTAATCTGTTTCATCACAGCTTTATTTCCCTGCGGACCTCTCTTTGGGTTGATGTGAATAGCTTAATTTGGAGGGGAGTCTATGGTCAGTCCAACAGTCAGCACCCGACATGGCCTTGGTCACCCTTACATCCTGTCTGTTTTTCCTCTGCACGATGACATAATCAATAAGATGCCAGTGCTTTGAGTGTGGGTGCATCCAGGGCGTCTTTTTGTGAGTGGGCAGGTGAAAGATGGTATTGGTGATGATCAGATCGTGAGCTGCACATGTCTTCAGTAGTAATAGGCCATTGCTGTTACATTTGCCGATTCCATTTTTTCCAATGATGCCATCCTAGGCAGAATGATTGGATCCTGCTCTCGCGGTGAGCGCCAAGTAGAATCAGCCTGTCGGCTTCACGGATGAGAGTAGGGCATTGAGATCTTCATAAAACTTGTCTTTTACTTCATCCTGATTCGTCATTGTAGGTGCGTAGGCGCTGATCAGTGTGGCTTGTTTTCCTCTCGGTAGTGGGACATGAAGTGTCGTGAGTCGGTCGTTCATGCCCTTGGGAAGACTGGCAAGTTTGAGGACAAGATGATTCCTAACCCCAAAGCCAACTCCAGATGCACGGCGTTCATTACTGCTGCGTTCACACCAAAAGAATGTATAACCGCCTTCTGTTTCTGTGTGCTGACCTTCGTTGGCTAGTTTCACAGGGCCAGGACATCGATGTTAAATCTTGCAAGCTCTCTGGCGACCAGGGCTGTTCTTCTTTCTGGTCGATCTTCTGAGGGGTTGTCTTGAAGCGTGCGTACGTTCCATGTGTCAATAGTGAGTGGTGCCACCTTATGTTTTCTTTGAAGTTTTGTTATTCGACCGCATGAAATGGGATCCCCTTCAGCCGTGGTAAGCTGGCCATGGTTCTGCGAAGCAACAATGTTTAGGGCACCTTTTCTAGCCCCTTCCTCTTGCTGCAGAGGTGAGCAGTGTGGTCGTAAAGAGGGCTGCTCGTTCACTCAGGTAGACGCCGAATCCAGCTGTTGCTTCGGTCAGCAGGAAGACTACCATTAGATCTGAGCCGCCTGTGTGCAGGTCTGTGGCTACAGCTCCCTGCTGCTTCATCGCTCACTCATCGCCACAGGACTTTGAAGATTTATGGGAGTTGGGGGAAGTCAAGACTTGCATGTGAATTGGATTAAAGTGAGTGAGAGGTGCGCATAGTCAGCCTCTCTTCCCAGATTCCATCTTGCTCCTATGGCAGGACAAGAGCCGAAACAGTTGGAGATGGGCTGGGTGCAGTGGTTGACTAGGGCACCTTTTTGTCTCACCATATTTGGTGTACCACGTCACTTGCGGAGACCGCCTTCATGAGCGTTGTCCTATTCTAGTAAGTTTCATCCGCTCAATCCACCGGAATCTGTCTTCACATGCCCGGGATAGGGAATGGTCTATCTCACCGAAGGTCAATGACCCAACGGCTACTTGACCAGCCTGTCGAAGCTGTTGCCCGGGGTGTGGCTGCTGCGCATGCTATAGCTACTAGGAGCATATAAGGCGGGCAGGGAAGGGTAGCACCTCTGGTGTAAGGGCAGGTCGTGTCCTTCCAGGACAACTCGTCCACCTTTTTGGTCCCCACCTGTCACTCCACTCTCACTTCTGCTATAGGGCAGTCGGGAAGCGGTTAATCCCCTAAATACCAGACAACCATGTCAAAACTGCAGATGTTATGCGGCGGTTGCAGCACAGCCCCATTCACTTGAATGGGTCACGCTTGGTGGGCGGTAATGCCCACCAAGCACAACAGGAGGGTATAGTTCTGCTGCAGCATGTATACACCTCCCCCCGCTGCTGCCACTTCAGCAACGGGCAGCAGTTGAGGGGTGGTAAAAACATGTGTGGGGTGTGGTAAAAATGTGGGCTGTTACCGCCCCCTCCAATACCATGGGTTGTTACTGTCCCCCAGCTGCAAGTGTAAACCAGCCCTAACTGACACTGATACCAAGTAAAAAAAACAAAACAAAAACCTTTTATAATATGACCAGAAACACACTGACCTTTGACCCTAAGGCCCCTCTCCTATTGGACGGAGCCCATTGAGATCAGCAGGGGATCTGTCTGATCAGAGCAGGTGGATGACCGGTCCGTGTCCACTCAGTTCATGCAGGGCGGACAGGGACAGGGTCTGGGGGGAGGCTGGGTCAAGTGCCTTCAGATCCGCTTAGACGTAGGTGGACAGATCCTCTTTTATTATTTATTTATTTTTGCTTGGTTTGTACCAAATTGGATTTGAGGTAGGCAATAGACAAATCTGTTTACACGCCAATCCTTAGGGGTGAATGGAGGGTCCCAGCAGGTCCGCCTGAAAATTGGACAGCTGGACCTAACCCTTTGCATGAAAGAGACCCAACACTGACTTTCTCCCCAATCTAGGTATTTTATCCTAATTTTATTGATTTTATATTTTTCTCACTTTTTTTTTTTTTTTTTACAAATTTCTGCTCTATCAAGGAGAAGTAGATACTATGTAATATATCCTTGTATGTAATACACTGTGTGTTCTCCAATCAGGAGGAGAGAAAAACACGGGCGGGCTGCACAGTGACTGATCACTATCACAACAATTTGTTGGTTGGGAACTGAGCCTCCCCTGTTCCCAAAGTTTAGGGACCCAGAGCGATCTGTGAGTTCGATCTCTGTGCTGGGAGTGCGCTGTGCAGAGCGCTCACAGTAAGGGCTCGTTCACACTTGACTGTTTTACCAACGCTTGCCAAACGCCCCTATAGCGTTTGGCAAGCGTTGGTCTGGCGTTTGCCGAGCGTTTTTTAACGCTCGGCAAACGCCGCATGCACGGTTTAGCGGCGGTTGCTAGGCGTTTGTCGAGCGTTAAAAATGCCCCACAAACACCTATCATGAAGTTTGAATGGTGTTACCGCTCCGCAAACGTGTCGCAACCGTGGAGCAGCACCATAGACTAGAATAGGAGGCCTCCTGACTTGACCAGAGGCGTCCGTTTTGACGCGACGCTAACGCTCCCGTTAGAACAGCACCATGTGCTGCAATGTGCAGGATTGTCAGAGGCGTTTGGGAAGCGGTAAAAACTCTTCCCAAACGCCTCTCTGCCGCCTGCACACAACGCTAGTGTGAACGTAGCCTGACGCTTACTCTGAGATAAAAACCCGTTCCGTGAGGCCACGTTCGGCAGGAAGGGGTCAAGTACAGTGACTGAGCATGACCTTTGACCCAGACCTGAGAAAAAGATCGAAGGACACATGCTGTGTTCCTGTGTGATTTCCGCTCGTTCCTGTGGTGCGATTTTTATTTTTGTTTATTTTTTTTGCAGCCCATTCATTTGCATGGGCTGGAAATTGCACTAGAATGCAAAAAAAGTAGTGCATGCAAATACTACACTACCATGTAATTTGGTGACCGCAAACGCACTGCATTTGTGATCTGTGGATGCCATTAACATCACATTGGCACCTGCACAAGGGCAGTATGGTTGGGGGGAGGTGCACGGAACACGCATTTCCACGTGTTCTGGTGTGACATGGCCCAGGTTTCATCATTCTGTTGTATTTATTTCACTTTATTTCATAAATAAAAAATAGCTTACAGGATAAGTTCACCTTTCATTACATGTTACACCCATATTCAGGCATGTTATGAAAGCCCTGGCCGCGTCACTCCTCTGCGAATGAGAAACTAGCGGCTGTGGGCTTGTAGTTCTCGATGAACTACCACGGCGTTGTGGAGCGCCGTGGCAGTTCATTAAATCTTCTTGTCAGTATATCTGCTTGCCTGTACATCCCATTCGAGCGAACAGATTTACTGACAGGTCTGCAGGAGACCTGCATGGCACCAACAATTTACTGATCGCTGGTGCAATGCTTTACAGGCTCCTGCAGCGAAAAATGATAAATGCGCATTTCTTTACCTCCAAAAAAAAAATGTGCATTTACTATTTTTTAACAAAAGGTGAACTTATCCTTTTTAAAGAGACATTAAAAGTTCAGCTTTAAAAAAAAACAAAAAACAATCATGTTATATGTACCTGCTCTGTGTAATGTGTTTGCACAGAGCATCCCCGATCCTCTTCTTCTTGAGTCCCCTGTTGCCGGTCCTGGTTCCTCGTGCACCCCGCTTCCCCCCCCCCCCCCCCCCGTAACAAGCTTGTTCCCAAGCCTTGCTCTATGCATCCATAAGACTCCTAAGGCATGGCTCAGCCCCACCCCCTCTCTCTCTCCTCATTGGCCCACTGGCTGTGATTGACAGCAGTGAGAGTCAATGGCTTCTGCTGCTGTCTCAGCCAATGAGGAGAAGGAGACCCGGGACAGCCGAGGTTCCCGTGCAGATCGCTGGATGAAGAGAGAGCTCAGGTAATTAACCTCTTCACGCGGCCACACTCAAATGTGCGGCCTACCGGCGTCTGGACCTAGATGCTGAGCGGCCGCACATTTGTGCGCAAATTAAAAAAAAAAACGCGCTGAGAGCGTGCGCCCTGCGCACTCCCAGCACACATGTCCGGTACTCACGGAAAGGTCCCGATCTCCTCTTTCGATCGGGACCTTTCCCGATCATGTGACGGCGAATCACGGCGGTCACATGACCCTAAAACCTCGCCCCGCCTCCCAGCTTCTGAAACCCTTTAAAGGGCCGGGAGGCGCCAGCGCCAAGGGGTTAATAGGGGGAGGGGAGATGAGTGGAGCTGCACACAGGTTTTTTTTACCTTCATGCATAGAATGAAGGTAAAAAAACTTTCAGCCCTTACAACCACTTTAATTGGGAAGGAGAGCTGGTTGGCTGGTTGTAGAGCTCTGCTAGTCTTCAGTTACACAAGAGTCGTGAACGACATGCCGTAACCCTTGGCAACCAATCAGATCCATTAGGCTTCTTTCACAGGAGCAAGCCAATCCGGGTCCACCTGCCATTTTTTTAGGTGGATCCTCCATTCCCCTCTATGGAGCGGTGGGTGTAAACAGACGGATGTCCATTTACACCAGTGGTCCTCAACCTGTGGGTTGCGACCCCCTTTAGGGGGTCAAACGACCCTTTCACAGGGGTCCCCTAAGACCATCAGAAAACACATATTTCCAATGTGTAAAGAGCAGCTACTGTGTAGAAAGCAGCTGCTGTGTAGAAAGCAGCTACTCTGTTAAAAGCAGCTACTGTGTAGAAAGCAGCTACTGTGTTGAAAGCAGCTACTGTGTTGAAAGCAGCAGTATTGGAGGTAAAACGACACTTCATGAATTATAATTACTGGGTAAATAATTTTATGGTTGGGGGTCACCACAACATGAGGAACTGTATTAAAGGGTCACGGCATTAGGAAGGTTGAGAACCACTGATTTACACTCTCCTACATCCAATCTGATCCGATTCACTAAAAACAGACGGATCGGGATCTGTTTCCCTTCTGTCCATCAGACTGGATGGGTGTAAATGGATAAGCGGTCTGATATCCAGCCACCCATAGAGGAGAGCAGGCTGTGCCTGTGTTTGCTCTGCGTAAACGGACATGGACCAGCCATCTACTTGCTCAGTGGGGATCGGTGGACTGAGCACATGGACTCCTCGTGGAGCCCGCCCCGTGTGGAAGGGGCCTTATTCAGGGCTATAAGTAGTCTGTTGGAATCTGGCCTCCATGGTTTGTTACATTGTTCACATTCTTGTTATTCTTAGTAAAGTCTTATGGCTCGGCGCTCACGGATGTTCACTCCGGATGCTTAGTGCCCATTTCAATGGGCCGACAAGTGCTGACAATGCAAATTCTTCATATTAATGAAAGTCAAGGTTGTCGCACACCTCTGGAGCTCATAAGTGAACTGGTAACAGAAACCCCTCACTGGGATTAATGGGAGCAGTTACTAAATCCAACCTCCATCCTTCCCTTCAGTCTTGCACAGTTATATCAGCTCCTCTCCTGGACTGGAATGGCTTACTCTGATTTCACTGCACACTGTGAGCTTCTCAGTTGATTGGGACATTTTTGCTTTTCCTAAACCGTTGCGCGCTAATGTCTTGTGGCATAAAAAATTTGAAGTACCATTATTCTCTAAGGTGCCTGTTATGGAGGGGAGTTATGTGATCTTCAGGCCTAAATTTTTTTTTTTTAATATTTGCAAAAAAAAACCCAAAACTCGTGTGTTTTTTTTTTTTTTTGTTTTTTTTTTTACCTTAGCACATAGTACAAGAAAATAAACATTCCCCAGTGAACTATTTGGTAACATTTTTACCCCAGCACTTGCAGTTTACAACTTACAATGCTGCTGGTTCCTGCTGTCAGGTTGCTGCTTCCCTGAACTTCTGGTCTTCGCAGGAAAGAGTTAACAGGGAAGTTTGGGAATTAAAAAAAAAAATCTATGCTCTGCTAGGTGGATGCTGCATTGGTCCCTCTAAGATCAGGAACTGAGTGGTCAAAGACCACTAATTGCTGAGATCTTGGTCTGCAGTGAGCTAGTTACTGTTTCCGAATATCTACTTTCAGCCTGGGTTCACATACGTGCGGCTCCGTATATTGCATGTGATTCACACAGGAACCGCACACATTTCTGTGCAAATCGCATGCGATTTGTGTGCGGTATATCGCATGTAATTTGCACCACATTTCTGTACAGATCGCATGCGATTTGTATGCGGTGCGGATATTTTGCATGTGATTTGCATCACATTCCTGTACAGATCGCATGTGATTTGTGTGCGGTGCGGTATATCGCATGTGATTCGCACCACATTCCTGTACAGATCGCATGCGATTTGTAAGCGGTGCGGATATTTTGCATGTGATTTGCACCACATTCCTGCACAGATCGCATGTGATTTGTGTGCAGTGCGATTGAAGCTGTACATTTTGTATGGCTCTATTCGCACTGCACCAAAAACACGCAGGACCCTCTTTTGGGTCCGCGCTAGAATTGGACCGCATGGGTATTCACACCTATGCGATCCGATTCTTCACATCGCACCGCATTTTGCGGACCGTTTTCGGGTGTTAACATACACACCTGCAGCGGTTCGCATGAACCTGGTGCAACTCTGATGCGGTGCGGACTTCGCACTAAAAACGCTGCGAATTCCACACTGCATCATTGTGAACCCGGGCGTACCGGAGTGCTGGGCTGTGGAAGAGGCGGAAGTGGTTGACTCAGGTTCTCAGTGGCATGTTGAGAGGCTGAACTAGCTGCTGGTCCAGGCATTTGGGTGAATCCCGACATTAAAGTCAGGATCTCTCCAAAGTCTGGACTTGGCTCAGTGACGTCAGCACTTCGTTCTGCACTCCTATGACACTTTTTCAGCCAACAGCAAGCTAAAGCCCACTGTTGGCTGAAAACAGGTCTTAGTGCAGAAAGAAGTGAATTCTGTGATTCCCCAGGAGAAGCGTGGCCAAAAAAAGCTTTGGCCCTACTTCAACAGTGGACAGCGCATTCAGGGGCCAGTCTGTTAGCTTGGAGAAGGGAGGGGGAGGAGCAGGGGAGAGCATGACTATCCTTGGCTACAGGGCTATGTGTTTCTATTTATGCACACAGTGTAGGGAGTCACTAGTCCTTGCATGTAAGGGTGGCTCCATAGGATGCTGCAAGAGAAAGGAGCCACCTTGTAACAGGAAAACTGGGGCAGTGATCATGGCACCAGAGTACACTGGAACACAGACAAGGGGATTAAAAGATAAAGAAGCTGCATACTCCATAGGGGATTACATCAGCTGCTAAAACTGAGGGTGTGATATTACTTTATTATTTTTCAGGTTGTCTAGTTTTATATACAAATAAAAGTAGATTGTGAATGCAAGTATAGAAAGCACAAAACAAATTTCCCAATTCTTCATAAACAATGCACCCCCTACAAACCGCCAACGCATTACTCAAATGTATAAACCTGAGCCTCCGGGATTCCGCTGGTGGGATCTCTGGGTGTAAAGTCAAAATAACCGTCCTAAAAGCTTCATTAGTTATGCCCTGTAAACAATATATGAAAACCCTCCAAAATGCCTTTTATACCTCTGTTTTGTCATGTGATCGCTATAGCCCCTCCTCCTGAGCTCCCAAGAGCAAGGGGGGAGTGACGTCACAAGAAGATTGACTGCTGCCAATCAAGTTTGGTAGGGGGCGTGTCAGCCTGGCATGTGACCAGCTGATTACATACAGGAATGATGGCGGATTCATAATATACTGTTCTCATGTTTTTTGTTTTGTTTTTTCTTCATCTTTGTTGCTGATCTCCTCTGACCTCTTTCAGCCACTTCCTCTCTAAATGCACTCGCTCCAGCCTCTGCTGCACATCATTGCTCTGGACTGGCTACTTGATAGCAACAACGGTGGACCAAGCCTGTGCAATGTATGTCAGCCTGGCTACTTGTCTTCTGCACCAGTGTAATCTGTGAAAACAGGTTCCCCGTAACAGGAAGTGCCTGCACGTGGACCCTATTGGCAGGATCGCTAAGTACTGTTTTAATTGGCATATTTGAAGGGTTAGTTTTACTTTTAACCCCTTGGCGCCGGCGCCTCCCTGCCCTTTAAGGGTTCCAGAAGCTGGGAGGCGGGGCGAGGTTTTAGGATCATGTGACCGTCGTGATTCGCTGTCACGGTGGTCACATGATCGGGAAAGGTCCTGATCGAAAGAGGAGATCGGGACCTTTCCGGAATACCGACTGCGTGTGCTGGGAGCACACAGGGCGCGCACGCTCAGCACACATATATATATGTGTATATGTATATGTGTGTGTGTGTGTGTATGTATATGTGTGTGTGTATATATATATATATATATAATGTGTGTGTGTATGTATGTGTGTGTATATATGTGTGTGTGTGTATGTATGTATATGTATGTGTGTATATATATATATATATATATATATATGTGTATATATATATATATATATAATTTTTTTTTTTTTTTAATAGAAGGTAAATGTGCAGCCGCTCGGCGTCTAGGGCCAGATGCCGAGAGGCCGCACATTTGCGTTCGGCCGGCGCCAAGAGATTAAAGGATAAGTTCACCTTTGGTAACATGTTCCACCTGTTTTTAGGGTTGAACATGTAACTTGTTGGCTAACCCCCCCCCAGAGATCGTATGTGGAGAAGACTCCCCTTACTATGTCAGATTTGAAAACTGCAGGCTCCGCCCACCTGACCGCGTCACTCATTCACAGAGTTCTGTGAATGAGTGCCTACAAGTCCCAGCAGCCTTAGCGGCTGTGGGATTGTAGTTTTCAATTGACTATCATGGCACTGTGGAGCCCCGTGGTAGTTCATGGAAGCTTCCTGTCAGAATATCTGACAGGTCTGCAGGAGACCTGCATAGCATCAGCAATCTACTGATCGCTGGTGTAATGCTTTCAGGCTCCTGCAGTGAAAAATAATAAATACACATTTTTTTTTACCTGCAAAAAAAGTGCATTTATTATTTTTGCCAAAAAGGTGAACTTATCCTTTTAACTAAAAACTGCCTGTGCAGGTACGGGGTGTCTGTAGATAAAAACAAACTGACGCTTTGACCATAGTTTAAATAATGCCCTTGCTGGAGGTGCAGGCCATTTATTTATGTACCTCCTGACTGAAGCCTGAGAGGAATATTCCCAGAGATGGCTTCCTCCATCCGGTCTTGCTGCTTGGTCATTGCTAAGACACCCCCAGCCGATTCAATCACCCTTTCATGCGCGGTCTCTTCCCTGTTGCAGTTGCTTTGAGCTTGGCGATGCTGTGATAGTGGACCAAACGTGCTGGGGTTTGAGAGCCCCTTCCCGTGATGGTGGGGGTGAGCAGTAACAGCTGGGAGTGTCTTAGCAACATCCTAGCAGCGAGGCCAGGGTGGGATGATGCCATCTCTGGGAGTTTTTCAGCCTGGCTTCGGGAGGTATATAAATGACCTACAGCAAGGGCATTATCCAACTTTAGTCAGAGCTGCCCAGTTTGTTTTTATTTACAGGCGCCCATTACCTACATAGGCAGTCTTTTGGTTAAGGCGAACCAACCCTTTGAAAAGCTTGAAAGCGCATTAAAGCTGAACTCCGGGGATGGAAAGCATTTACCCTTTTAGGGGGTTGGGAACTGCCTGTATTTCCTAGGGAATGATGAATAAGGTGGCATTTTTAACCTCATTCCTGTAGGCTTCCTTATGTTCATGGGACCGGTTGCAGCTCTCGGATGTCATCCTGTACAATGCTGGACCAGCTGGCCTACAACCTGGGAGCGCAGCACAGTGGCCGCTGCTAGGGGAGTGAGGAATGAGGCAAGTATATCACTTTATTCATCCTCTCCTAGGCCAAGCAGGCAGTTAACCTTGGCAGTGGGGAGAGGGACTCATTGCAAGGGTAAATGGGCAAAAGAAGAGGGAGCGCCTTCAAAGTGCAGTATTAAAAGTAATATTCGACCGCAGTTAGTTTTTAACTGTGGTCTATTAAATATTACTTTTAATACTGCACTTTGAAGGCGCTCCCTCTTCCTTCTATGTAACACACAGTTGGATTGCTCTGGAATGGCTGCTGCTGATGCTTTTTAGGACCATGTGGGCGTTTAAGGAGTTTTCATGGACTAATACACACTGCTTACACTTATTTCAGGATCACACAGTCCGTTTTTGTTTCTTAAATATTTTTTTTCTCAAGTTCAGGTTAGCCACTTCCAACCCCCCCCCCCCCCTCCCTACCACCACCATCCTCAAGTTACCTGTGCTGTGTGATCTGGCACCCTAGTAAGGATGGGACAGGCAGCATCCTATTCCTGGTGAGATGCGACAGGCGGCATCCTGTTCCTGGGGAGGGATGCGAGGGGCAGCATCCTGTTCCTGGGGAGGGATGCGAGGGGCAGCATCCTGTTCCTGGGGAGGGATGCGAGGGGCAGCATCCTGTTCCTGGGGAGGGATGCGAGGGGCAGCATCCTGTTCCTGGGGAGGGATGCGAGGGGCAGCATCCTGTTCCTGGGGAGGGATGCGAGGGGCAGCATCCTGTTCCTGGGGAGGGATGCGAGGGGCAGCATCCTGTTCCTGGGGAGGGATGCGAGGGGCAGCATCCTGTTCCTGGGGAGGGATGCGAGGGGCAGCATCCTGTTCCTGGGGAGGGATGCGAGGGGCAGCATCCTGTTCCTGGGGAGGGATGCGAGGGGCAGCATCCTGTTCCTGGGGAGGGATGCGAGGGGCAGCATCCTGTTCCTGGGGAGGGATGCGAGGGGCAGCATCCTGTTCCTGGGGAGGGATGCGAGGGGCAGCATCCTGTTCCTGGGGAGGGATGCGAGGGGCAGCATCCTGTTCCTGGGGAGGGATGCGAGGGGCAGCATCCTGTTCCTGGGGAGGGATGCGAGGGGCAGCATCCTGTTCCTGGGGAGGGATGCGAGGGGCAGCATCCTGTTCCTGGGGAGGGATGCGAGGGGCAGCATCCTGTTCCTGGGGAGGGATGCGAGGGGCAGCATCCTGTTCCTGGGGAGGGATGCGAGGGGCAGCATCCTGTTCCTGGGGAGGGATGCGAGGGGCAGCATCCTGTTCCTGGGGAGGGATGCGAGGGGCAGCATCCTGTTCCTGGGGAGGGATGCGAGGGGCAGCATCCTGTTCCTGGGGAGGGATGCGAGGGGCAGCATCCTGTTCCTGGGGAGGGATGCGAGGGGCAGCATCCTGTTCCTGGGGAGGGATGCGAGGGGCAGCATCCTGTTCCTGGGGAGGGATGCGAGGGGCAGCATCCTGTTCCTGGGGAGGGATGCGAGGGGCAGCATCCTGTTCCTGGGGAGGGATGCGAGGGGCAGCATCCTGTTCCTGGGGAGGGATGCGAGGGGCAGCATCCTGTTCCTGGGGAGGGATGCGAGGGGCAGCATCCTGTTCCTGGGGAGGGATGCGAGGGGCAGCATCCTGTTCCTGGGGAGGATGTGACGGGCAGGCATCCTGTTCCTGGGGAGGATGTGACGGGCAGGCATCCTGTTCCTGGGGAGGATGTGACGGGCAGGCATCCTGTTCCTGGGGAGGATGTGACGGGCAGGCATCCTGTTCCTGGGGAGGGATGCGAGGGGCGGCATCCTGTTCCTGGGACACAGTGAGAGGAACTGATGTTGCTCCCACTGTGTGATGCCAGAAAGTGGCAGCAACAAGGATATGGTCACATCCAGCTTTGGTCGCATGTAAACAAGCCATTACTGGCTTGTGAAAGCATCAGATCAGACCACCCTATAATTCTGCAATCCCCAGCACATGCTTGTAAGGATTCATATAGTTGTGTCTAATTAACCGCCTCCCGCCCGCCATATAGTACAATGACGGGCGCAAGGCGGTTCTCTCGTTCTGGGAGGACGTCATTTGTCGACTCGGTCATGTGATCAGCTGTGTCCAATCACAGCTGATCACATGTAAATAGGGAAATGCCAGTTATCAGCATTTCTCTCTTCACGAGCTGTCACGCTGACAGAGGAGAAGAGTCGGTAATCTGCATCCCTCAGAGGCAACATGTACACTGATCATCAGGGCACTGATGGCCCCAGCAGTGCCACCTGTCAGTGTCCATCAGTGCCAGCTGTCAGTGCTCATCCATGCCACCTGCCATTGCCCATCATTGCCACATTTCAGTGCCTACTAGTGCACATCAATGCCACATATCAGTGCCCATCTGAGCTGCCTATCAGTGCCACCTATCAGTGCCATATATGAGTGCTGCCTTTCAGTGCCCATCAGTGATGCCTGTCAGTGCCCATCAGTGACACCTACCAGTGCCTCCTCTTCAGTGCCACCTATCAGTGTCCATCAGTGCAGCCTATCAGTGCCCATCACTGCAGCCTCATTAGCGCACATCAGTGAAGGAGAAAAATCATTTACAAAATTTTATAACAAAAACTAAGAAACATTTTTTTCAACATTTTCAGTGGTTTTTGGTTTGTTTAAGAAAAAATAAAAACCCCAGAGGTGATTAAATACCACCAAAATAAAGCTCTATCTGTCACAAAAAAAGATAAAAATTTCAAAGTGCAACAGCTCTGAAAGCTGGAAATTGGCCCGGACAGGAAGGGGGTATAAGTGCCCAGTAGGCTAGTGGTTAAGAGATCATTGTAACCTTGCATTTTTAGGGATGAGCGATGCGCTGATGAAGGAACAGTTTCTGGTGGTTCTGATCCAATTTCGTGTAGAAATAACAGCATCGACTTGCTGGGTGTTCTGTACAGAGCTCAGTAGCACCATCTGCTGCCAAGTTTGTGTTACTGCACAAGTTGTGTAGGAGACGAGATACAAAGGTTTTTCAACGTTTTTGATTTTATTTTCCCGAGTATCGCTTCATACAGTGCGCCTTTTTTCACAAAGCTGCTTTAGGAAACTTTTCTTTGAATTTTGGTATCTCCGCTAAGCTGAACATCGACACAGCAATACGTGTTTTGTAGAACGCTGATGGCAGGGGCGGACTGACCATTTGGAAACTCTGGCATTGCCCAAGGGCCTGGAGTCAGTAGGGGGCCCCATGACATGCCCCTGGTACCTTTTTTGAGTTTGGGCAAGGACACAGGGGCCCCATGATCGCCTATTGCCTGGGGGCCCCATGAGTTGTCAGTCCGCCCCTGGCCGATGGAGCATTGCCACTTTTTGTTTGCTGAAAGGTTTGGGGATAATTTTCACCAGTTCACATCCGGCATAATCCGTTTTTATTTTGATAAGCTACTGGAGGAAGAATGTTTTGCACCTGGTAATATATTTTTGCTGCAGTTAGCCTGTCTGTGTTTCACCCATTTTTTCCAGTTAATAGGAATAGCTTTTACACCTCAAGTAGTAAAATAAGGAATGACCGAGAATAGGGTGCTAAACGTCCCTAAAAGGGGGATAAAGCCTACCAATCTCACAGGCATCCATGCACTTGGTAAACCCAGCACTGAGAAAGTTCAAAGTCTCCCTTTGTGGTGTGGCTGCTTGTTTCTGTCTAGAGGCTGGTAAAAGCACTTTTTAGGGCACTTTCACACTGATCCGTAGTAGAAATGTGATTTTTGTTTTTTTGTCTTGTTTTTAACCACAATTGTGGTGCGTTGTTGGTTGGTGTGGTGTGTTTTTTGTTTGTTTTGGTTTTTTTTTGTTTTTTTTTACAGGACTTGAGACTCAAAAAAAGCATCAAAACTTGGTAAGCACGCATCAAAATAATGCACCCGTGTTGCATTTTGCAACACTGGTGCATTTCTGATACTTTTTTGATGCATTTTTACCAAGTATTCAATGGTTTTTGGTGTGGTTTATTTTTTAATTTCAATAATTTTATTGAAGTTTTAATAACAAGACATTGTAGGTGAATACGGTTCATTTTGAGATATTGCAGTACAGGATAGTAAACAATATTTTCCCCACCAGTTGGCTGAGGGTAATAATATGTGGGCAGCACAGTGGCTAAATGGTTAGCACTTCCGCCTGGCAGTACTGGGGTCATTGGTTCGAATCCCACCCACGGCACCTCCTGCCTGGAGTTTGCATGTTCTCCCTGTGCCTGCGTGGGTTTCCTCCGGGTACTCCGGTTTCCTCCCACACTCAAGACATGCTGGGAGGTGAATTGGCTCCTGTCTAAATTGTCCCTAGTATGTGTATGTATGAATGTGAGTTAGGGACCTTAGATTGTACACCCCTTGAGGGTTAGGGACTGATGTGAATGTACAATATATATGTAAAGTGCGGAGTAAATTGACGGCGATATATAAGTACCTGAAATAAATAGTATGTGGTGATGGCATGAGAGGTATGCTCAGTGTAAGGTTGTAGAAGAGATCTATAGGGGGTTGAGAACAAGGTGTAGGGAAATGGGGGAGGTGGGAAAGGGGAGAGGGAGGGGAAGGGTAGGTGCACCAGTGTGGGCAGATGGGTCAAGGTATTTTATAGTGAATGTATCATGGTGAGGTTTATTTTATTTAACTGACCAAATATTCCCCCAAAATGCAGCAAGCAGCATTTTTTTACATCAACATGTAAGTGCGGCGGACCAATGTGAAGACATACATAGGGCAGCATTTTTCTTCAGCTGTTGCGCTTTTTTTTTTTTTTTAAATGCAAAAACGCTTCAAAAACTCTTCACAGAGAAAGCAGCCTTACTTGGCAAATCCTCTGCTCCCCCAGCAGTTGGTACTCCCCCCATGCTCCAGCAATAGACTGTCCAACGGCATCCTCACATCCAGTGGAGGGCTATGGACCCTGCTTTGATCTTGTTGTTTTCAGAGGATCTTAGGCCATCAAAGTGTGGGGAGGAATAGGCTGCAGAGATCAGTTTGGCAACATGGAGGAGCAGGTGACAAAACTGCTGTATCCATGTCCCCCTAGACCTAACAAGCAGTTAAAGTGAAAAAGGAAACCAAAAAAAAATAATGCACATGTCATACTTTCCTGCTTTGTATTCTGGTTTCGAACAGAGCAGCCCCCATCCTTCTTGGGTCCCCCGTCGGCACTTGGGGCCCCTCCCTACTGCCAATTACCCCCAGAGCAAGCTGCTTGCTATGGGGGCACCCAGGCAGATTCGCTGTTGAGCTGCTGCTTTGCGTGTCCATTCACACACAGACATTAAAAGTTCAGCTTTAAAAAAAAACAATCATATTATATGTACCTGCTCTGTGTAATGTTTTTGCACAGAGCAGCCCCGATCCTCTTCTTTTCGAGTCCCCTGTTGCCAGTCCTGGCTCCTCCACCCCCCTTAACCAGGGCCCCGCCCCCCCAGTAGCAAGCTCTTTCCCAAGCCTTACTCTATGCATCCATAAGACACCTAAGCCATGGCTCAGCCCCACCCCCTCTCTCTCCTCACTGGCTCCCTGGCTGGCTGTGATTGACAGCAGTGGGAACCAGTGGCTCCCTCTGCTGTCTAAGCTGATGAGGAGGGAGAGTTCCCCAAAGAGCCAAGGCTCTCATGCACATTGCTGTATAGCCATGGGGCTCAGGTAAGTATGGGGAGGGGGCTGCTGCACACAGAAGAGGACATTACTTTTCAGCTTTAACCACTTCCCGACCGGCCGTTGTATATAAACGGCCGGACGGTGGCACTGCAGGGTCGGGTGGCCGTCTATAAACGGCCTCCCCGCACCCTGCTTGTGTGCGCTCCCTGGGAGCGCGCAGCACCGCGATCCAGTGCCCGCTGTGTCCTCCGGACACAGTGAAACACCGATCGTCGGACGGGACCTCTGTACGAGGTCCCGATCATGTGATCACTGATTGGCCAATCAGTGATCACATGCAAAGTAGTAAGCAAGATGTCACTTGTGACATCATTGCTTACTATGTGTGAAATCTGTGAATGATCACAGAGGTCACATGGTACAAGGCTATTCACAAAAGCCTTGTACCATGTGACAAGCTCTGACCAATCACAGCTCAGTCTGTATTTCTCAATGAGTGCAGGAATGCACACAGAGAGAAAGAGAAATGATTGCTTTTACATCCTATATGGGTGTAAAAGCAATCAGTGTAAAAAAAAAAAAAAAAAATCTTTATCACCCCTCACAAGTAGTACAGTGTCACCATGGTGACACTGTACTGCTAGGGTGACAGTATGTAAAAAAAAAAAATAAAAAATAATATAAAAATGTAAAAAAAAATGTTTAAAAATTATAATTTTTGCTTATAAACTAATTTGGATTTTTTTTTTCTAAAAAGATAACGGAATAAATTTTGGCTAAGATTTATGATGAAATATTATTTATTTGCAAAATTTTATAAAAAAAACACTTTTTAAAATTTTTGGACATTTCATTTACATGGCAAAAAAAAATAGAAATCTCAGTGGTGAATAAATACCACCAAAATAAAGCTTTATCTATCTAAAAAAAATGGTAAAAAATTCATTTGGGTACAGTGTTGCATGACCGCGCAATTGTCATTCAAAGTGTGATAGCGCTAAAAGCTGAAAATTGCCCCGGACAGGAAGGGGGTAAAAGTGTCCGGTCTGGAAGTGGTTAAAGAGTAACTCCACTTTTGTTGAGGAAAAAAAAACATTCCCCTTTGATCTATGTACTTTGCAAGGATTTTAACCACTTGCCCCCCTGAGGATTCCCCCCCTCCCCTTCCTTCCTGACCAGGCCATTTTTTTGGCATTACTGCGCTGCGTTATTTTAACTGACAATTGCGCAGTCATGCAACGCTGCACCCAAATGAAATTTACATCCTTTTGTTTTTCCCACAAAGTGAGCATTTCTTTTGGTGGTGTTTGATCGCCTGTTGCGTTTTTCTTTTTTTTTTTTTTGTGCTATAAGTAAAAAAGGATCGACCATTTTAAGAAACAATATTTTGGACTTTTTGCTATTAAACACGTCCAGTAAAAAATCTAATTTCTTCATAAATTTAGGCCAAAATGTATTCTGCTGCATGTCTTTGCTAAAAAAAAAAATCCCAATACGTGTAAATTAATTGGTTTACGCAAAGGTTATAGCGTTTACAAATGGTGGTATAGATAATGTTTTTTTTTTCTTCTTCTACTAGTAGTGGCGGCGATCAGTGACGTTTAGCGGGACTGTGGCAGACATGCTGACTCTGGGGGGGAACTAACTTAATGTCAGTGACAACAATACAGTTAATAGTGCTACTAAAAAGCACTGTACTATTGGCACTGGACAGGAAGGGGTTAATGTGAGGGGCGATCAAAGGGTTAACTCTGTGCTGTGTGTGTTTTACTATGGGGCAGGGGTTCTTCACTGTAAGCACACTGATCGGGATGGCTGTACTGTGCACAGCCATCCCAAGCAGTGTGCTCGAGCTGACAGGGAGGAAGATTGTAAACAAAACAATCTTCCTCCCAGTCAATGATCGCCGGTAATTACCGGCCGGGACCCTGTGATTGGCAGCCGCGAACTATTGTGAGTGGACAGCAGCTACAGGGTAAGCAACGTACCTATACGTCGCCTGTTTGCGTGTGCATGCACCCTCTGCAGATCCATGCTGTGATTGGACACAAGTGTGTCAGCAGGCTTCAGCCAGTAATTTCGTCTGAAACCTGCTGATTGGCTGTGGCCTATCACTGCACAGAATCCTGTGTTTACCAAACACAGAACTCTGTACACAGAACCGCGATCTGGCAATTTCTTCTCCCTGAAAAGCAGGGAGAAAAAGCAGCCAGATCTATGAGTAAAAACAGCACATATTACATTTGTTAGGTACACAGGTAACCCCTTGATTGGCCCTAGATGTTAACCCCTTCCCAGCCAGTGTCATTAGTACAGTGACAGTGTACAGTATTATATCTGATTAGTGTCCCTAGCGACACCAGTGTCTGTTAGCACTAAATTGCCCACCACACTATCACAGTCCCACTAAAAGCCACTGATCACCTCCATTACCAGTATAGCACCATAGCTACGTCATTTCCAGTATGTATACCATAGTTTGTAGATGCCATAACTTTCTCTCAAAGCAATCAATAATACACTTATTGGGATTTTTTTCTTTTTTTTTGTTACCAAAGAAATTTAGCAGAATACATTTTGGCCTAAATCTATGAAATGTGCTTTTTTTTACCTTTTTAAATCTTATGTTATAGCTTATGTTTTATAATGAGAATTAGAAATTATTTTTTTTGTTCCAAAATTTTTTCTTTTTCCATTTATATAATAAAAAAACCAAGTGGTGATCAAATACCACCATAAGAAAGCTCTTAAAATATATATATTAATATAATAATTTTTTTTTTTTTTTAGCTTTCTTTTGTTGGTATTTGATCACCACTTGGTTTTTTTATTCCATAAAAATGGAAAAAGACTGAATTTTTTGGAACCAAAAAAATAAGGAAAAAAAATATAAATATATATATATATATATTTTTTTTTTTTGGTTCCAAAATATTCAGTCTTTTTCCATTTTTATAGAATAAAAAAACCAAGTGGTGATCAAATACCAACAAAAGAAAGCTCTAAAAAAAATATATATAGATAGATATATAAATTTTTTTTTTTTTTTTTTTTTTTTTTTTTTTTTTAGAGCTTTCTTGTGGTATTTGATCACCACTTGGTTTTTTTATTCTATAAAAATGGAAAGACTGAATATTTTGGAACCAAAAAAATAAATAAATTAAAAAAAAAAAAAAAAAAAAAAAAAATATATATATATATATATATATATATATATATATATATATATATATATATATATATATATATATATATATATCTATATATATCTCTTTCATTTTAGTACAGCTTTGCATGACTGAGCAATTACCAGTTACAGTAGGACAGTGCTGAAGAGCAAAAAAATGGCCTTGTCTTGAAGAGGGTTAAACTTTGCGGAGGTGAAGTGGTTAAGTAGAACTTTTTTTTTTTTTTTTTTGCTTTTTTTGTTTTGGGTGAATCTTGGTGTTTTCAGTAACTGTTCATTTTGCAGTAATGTCCTGATTTATAATTGGAGCGGCATTCTTTCATGTTGGCTTGTTGAGGAAAGCTCTGCTGTTCTGTTTTGTTTTTTTTTTTTTTAGTTAATGTGCACCGAGGGAGATTTATGAATTGGCCAGCTCCTGCTTTTATCAATTGGACTGGGTGCCATTCATGCGTTTGGAACACACTGGGCTGAATGTAACGTCTTTAGTGAGCGGTCGTCCTCCTGTGTAAACAGTCACTCGATGTGACTTAGCCCTAGAGAGGCCTGGTCATGTGACCGCGGCATTGGTTTGTACACGTGCAGCGAGCTGGCAGGAGAGGAGGGGAAGGGGGGGGGGGATAGGTGGGGGTGGGAGGGAGTTGATGGAGAATACAGTGTACTTATCCCATTTACTGGCCACAGGCTCTTTCTGTATCTCCACTCTTCCTGGGATGCAAGTGCATAGCGTCCGCTCTGTATTTTTCCACAAGAACTTAGTAAAAGTGATGTCAACTAAACGCCGCTAAATCTTAACTGTCAGATGGAGACGCCTGCTATTAAAGGGAACGGGCCATCCTGTTTGCAAAGAGCAAAAAAAAAAATTTTTCTTAACTTAAAAAGGAGATCGTCTCCTAACCAAAAGTAAAATAAAAAACATCTTTGTGATTCTTATGACTCACTGCATTCAGTTTGGATATTTCTAGAATTGTCCACATATTATATACTTGTAAATCTTTTTGTTTCCTCCTGGAAAGCTGGCAGTGGCCATCGCAGATGTGGGCATCTGAAGCCCATTCCTATACATTTCCTGGTTACCTAGCATGCTCCTCCCCTTGTGCAGAAAAGACACTGCGCAGCGCATTTTGGTCAGCTTAGGATGCCCAAAGACTCCTGGGATCGATGACACGGATATCCCAGGAGTCAACGGGATAGGTGGATTACAGCACTTGCCTAAGAGGCTGCGACCGGATGTCGCAGGAAAAGAATAAAAAAAAAAGTACTTTTCAGATAGTTTCAAAAGGTTTTATTATCCAATGCTAAAAGCACCATGGGTTCCACTTTACATTTTCTGAGAAATATACGTCCAAGAAAACTTTATTCTGATAGCATGCAATCTCTATCTATCCATTCAGTCGTATCCCACCCTTGGCGATTGCATGGACCGTCATTGGTAAGCGACTTTTTCCATGAATTCTCTTAGCAATTATTTTTACAGGGTAGGTTGCCAGGTCTTTCCCCAACCCCCACCATGCAGGAGATCTCACATGGCCAGGGATGAAACTAGGACAATTTAGACAGAAGCCAATTAACCTACCAGCATGTCTTTGGAGTGTGGGAGGAAACCGGAGTACCCGGAGAAAACCCACGCAAGCACAGGGAGAACATGCAAACTCCATGCAGGAGGCGCCATGGTTAGGAATTGAACCCATGACCCATTTACTGCACGGCAGACGTGCTAACCACTAAGCCACTGTGCCGCCCGCATGCAATCTAGGACCTGATTATAGTCCATAGTGAATACAAACTGCAATAATTAACTTCTCTTATTGACTCCTGTGACGGGAGTCACTTTGGGTGGGGGGGCCATGGAACACAGTTCACTTTAGAGAGGTGGGGAGACCCCGGTCTCAGCTTCCCTTATCAATATTATGTGTAAGTCACCCTGTGCCTGTTAGGGGTGCATTAGATGATATGTCCTAATATTGTGTGGACATGTATAGGTGGGGTGTGGGGGGTTGCTGTTTGTTCAATGCCATATGGTTGCATCCCATTGTTCTATTGTGTGTCT
This sequence comes from Staurois parvus, assembly GCF_062004578.1. Taxonomy (NCBI): domain Eukaryota; kingdom Metazoa; phylum Chordata; class Amphibia; order Anura; family Ranidae; genus Staurois; species Staurois parvus. The sequence continues at coordinate 21,497 of NW_028319838.1, forward strand.
TGCTTGGGAGCAAACTATTAAGGGACCTTTGTGTTTGTGTATTGGCTTGGTGGGGGGTGTCTCAAGCAGCCCTCCCTCCTGATGGGACTGTCTGCTGGTGTGTCTTGTTGCTAAGTGTAGATTGCCCCGCCCTGTGTCATTATGCAGGGAGGGGGGATATATATACACTTTTAATTATATATTTAAATATATAGATATAATATTTATTATTATTATAAATCTATAAATAAAAGTTATTCTATATATAATTTTTATACTTTTTTTTTTTTTCTCATCTCAGTGCAGCTGGTCTCCTGCAGCCTCTCTTGTCCATTTTGGTCTATATGCACTTGCCCCAAAATCAGCTGCACAACATTGCTTCATACAGTTTCCAGATGGTGACAATGGTAGATCGTGCCTGTGTAATGTGTTGGCACAGCAGCTTGTAGTCTCCACCATGGGTACATACAGTGGGTATAGAAAAGATTCACCCCCCCCCCTCGGTTTTTTACCATCTTTTAAAAGTACAGCTTTCTTTAAAAGAACACCCAGTGACCATGTCAAATGTCCTTGTTCAGACACTGGTTATGGAGTGAGAACTTCTCCCAATTGTGCTCCTGTGTTGCCATCTTGTCATACGGTGGGTAAAGAAAAGAATCACCCCCTCTTTAAAATAATCACATTTTGTTGCTTTGCAGCCTGAAATGAAGACAGACACCGTTTTTGTTTTATCCATCTGTATTTACTCAGTGCAACTTATAACATTCAAATGAAACCACACCAACCTGTAAGAAAAAACTATTTTAAAAATTCAAAAACAGAATCACTGAGTTGGAAAAAGGATCGCCCCTGCTTGTGTCAGTATTTTGTTGAACCACCATCCGCTTTAATTCCAGCCTTTAGTCTGTTGGGATGTCTCTACTAATTTGCACATTTAGATTTTGCAATATTTGCCCGCTCTTCTTTGCAGAACTGCTCAAGTTCAGTTAAGTGTGATGGTGATCATTTGTGGATTGCAATCTCCAAGGCATTCCACAGATTTTAATGGGATTTAAGTCTGGGCTCTGATTAGGCCATGCAAGGACATTCACAAATGAGTGGTTAAAGTGGCAAAAAAGTCCAAAACAATAAATTTGAAGATCATAGCAGATCTCAGCTAAAGGTGCTGTATTCCTCTAGATCAGGACTGACAAATGATGTGACTGAAAATAAGTGAATTGCGCACTCACCAGATGCGCGCTATAGACATGCCTTTGAGATCACTTTTGTCTCATCCGGTCAGCCAGATCAATCACTCCCAGGTATGGTCAGGTTCCTGCTCCTGTTTCCTTCAGGGTCCCTCAAATCGCTGCCTCAGGACACTTCTAAAATGGCCTCTCGGTTTTCTGAAGCTCTCATTTTTTCAGTTGATTCAGTATGGTTTAATGTTGTGGCAATATTTGCACTTTATATGAATTAAGATATATTGTTAATTTTGTTTATTAGGAATTTTTGCACATTCACCCAACAGCGCTGCACTGCCTTTTTTTTGATTATTAAGTGACATAAATTTATATGTGACAAAAAATAAACAAATTATATATGATAGTGCCCACAAAACACCGTAAAATATAAGTCCAGTGTAATGAATAATTCCAAAAAAAGTCCAAAAAAACTTCCACAATGCGAATCCTCTGTGACTCCTAGTGCAGAAATAAATAAACCTTGTGCTGTGCCTTTCATACACCCCCTCTTAGGCTACGTTCACACTAGCGCTGTGTGCAGGCGGCAGAGAGCCATTTGGGAAGCGTTTTTACCAAACGCCTCTGCCAATTCTGCACATTACAGCACATGGTGCTGTTCTAACGGGGGCGTTTGCGTGGCGGCAAAACGGACGCCTCTGGACGAGTCAGGAGGCGTTGAAGCCTCCTATTCTCGTCAATGGTGCCGCTCCGCAAACGCCCGGCCGGCGTTTGCGGTGCGGTTGCGGGGCGTTTGCGGAGCGGTAACACCACTCAAACTGCATTATAGGCATTTGTGGGGCGTTATTAACGCTCGGCAAACGCCTAGCAACTGCCGCTAAAACGCGCATGCGGCGTTTGCGGAGCGTTTGCCGAGCGTTAAAAACCGCTCCGCAAACGCCGGACCAACGCTTGCCAAATGCTATAGGGGCGTTTGGCAAGCGTTGGCAAAACAGCCAAGTGTGAACGAGCCCTTAGTTGTGCACTCAAAAATATAACATGGCAGCACAGTGGCTAAATGGTTAGCACTTCCCCCTGGCAGTACTCGGGTCGTTGGTTCAAATCTCAGCCACGGCACCACCTGCCTGGAGTTTGCATGTTCTCCCTGTGCCTGCGTGGGTTTCCTCCGGGTACTCCGGTTTCCTTCCACACTCCAAAGACATGCTGGTAGGTGAATTGGCTCCTGTCTGCATTGTCCCTAGTATGTGTATGTATGAATGTAAGTTAGGGACCTTAGATTGTACACCCCTTGAGGGTTAGGGACTGATGTGAATGTACAATATATATGTAAAGTGCGGAGTAAATTGACGGTGATATATAAGTACCTGAAATAAATAGTATGTGGTGATGGCATGAGAGGTATGCTCAGTGTAAGGTTGTAGAAGAGATCTATAGGGGGTTGAGAACAAGGTGTAGGGAAATGGGGGAGGTGGGAAAGGGGAGAGGGAGGGGAAGGGTAGGTGCACCAGTGTGGGCAGATGGGTCAAGGTATTTTATAGTGAATGTATCATGGTGAGGTTTATTTTATTTAACTGACCAAATATTCCCCCAAAATGCAGCAAGCAGCATTTTTTACATCAACATGTAAGTGCGGCGGACCAATGTGAAGACATACATAGGGCAGCATTTTTCTTCAGCTCTTGCGCTTTTTTTTTTTTTTTTTTTTTTTTAAATGCAAAAACGCTTCAAAAACTCTTCACAGAGAAAGCAGCCTTACTTGGCAAATCCTCTGCTCCCCCAGCAGTTGGTACTCCCCCCATGCTCCAGCAGTAGACTGTCCAACGGCATCCTCACATCCAGTGGAGGGCTATGGACCCTGCTTTGATCTTGTTGTTTTCACATGAATGCATGTGTGTATGTATATGTGTGTGTGTGTATGTATGTGTGTGTATATATATATATATATATATATATATATATATATATATATATATATATATATATATATATATGTGTGTGTGTGTGTGTGTGTATGTATATGTGTGTGTGTGTATATATGTGTGTGTAAAGCGCTGCGTAAATTGACGGCACTATAGAAGTACCTGAAATAAATAAATGTCCACAGGAAGTGGCTGTAAAGAGTCTGCAGCCCTGAGATGTAACAAAAGATGGAAAAAGGTGAGAGCGAGTATTTTATTTAAAAAAAAAAAAGAAAAAAGTTTATGATACACAGCAAACAAAATGACATTTAGTTAGGACTTGCCTCTACTTTGAGGCTCGGTTCACACTGTTGCGACATGAAAGTCATGCACAGGGGCGGACTGACCATTTGGAAACTCGGGCACTGCCCGAGGGCCCGGGGTCAGTAGGGGGCCCCATGAGATGCCCCTGGTACCTTTTTTCATAGGCTTTTTTGAGTTTGGGCAAGGACACAGGGGCCCCATGATCCCCTATTGCCTAGGGGCCCCATGACTTGTCAGTCCGCCCCTGGTCATACAACTTGCAGAGCGACTCTGCATCCTAACTTGCTTAGAACATTCCGTTTTTTACCTCGTTTATTTTGCCTGGAGTTCTGCTTTATTCATTTTCTACTTTTTATACAAAATTAAATAATGCTGTGGCTGCGTGCACACTTGTCGTGTACTTTCAGCAAGTCCTTGCTTTGTAGTTAACATTTAGCAAGCGTCATTTCTGACACGACTTTCACATTCTTACACGCTCGCTCTTCCATAGTTTGAACACAGTTTGTGATAGACAGTTATTGAAGCTCCCTCTAGTGGTCACCATGAGGACAACATCAGAGGATGGGATCTACAATAATGACTGTAGTAAATAAGCTCCTTTTAGGGTACATGCGGATGGGTCGTTTGGCCAATCCGTGTCCAATTCCTGCTTTTTCTAGCTTTTTTTTCCCCAGCTAAAGTACAATGTCTTGCCCCCCCTGCCAGCAGCGTTTTTTTATTTATTATTTTGGGTGCTTTTCGCTCACACCAATGCTTTGGTTTGCACTGAAGAAAAAAAAAATATTGACAAGTTGCATTTCTGAGCAGTGAGTTATGCAGCATTGTAATGAATTGCAGTGTGCTGCACCTTGTGGTAAAAACATAGCCAAACTGGGAAAAAAATCACTGTAGCTCATGTTTAAAGTGCATTGTAGCCCAACAGTAAAATGCCTGCAGCATGATGTGAATGAGCCCTGAGGAGGGCCGATGCATACACAACATAACTTCAAGTGCCCGGGTTTTGAGGGAAATTTGTTTTTTTTTTTTTTTTTCAATTTAGACCTATGATTAAAGTGGTAGTAAAGTCTGGGGTTTATTTTTTTTGTTTTTATTTTAAACTTGTGCCTATAATAAGGCTTGCCTGTAGGCACTGTAAATATCTATCTCCTAAACGGGCAACTATTATTATTATTATTATTATACAGGACTTGTATAGCGCCAACAGTTTGCTCAGCGCTTTACATTTTGGAGGGAGACCGTACAGTAACAATACAGTTCAATGCAAGAGGGATGGGAGGGCCCTGATCCTTGGAGCTTACAATCTAGCAGAGGCGTTATTTACTTGCGTAGCAACACCAGCGCATGTTCTTTGAAGGAACAGCATGCCCGTGCTGTACCTTCAGAGCTGTGTGTTGTAAAAAGTGACTCCCGCAAATGTGTGGGAGTGACGTCATCGCGGCTCGGCCATTCAAGGTGCTGGAGCCCGCAAACCCAGAGGAAGGACTAAATATAAATAAGTGCAGCACTAAAAGTTAATCGTAGTAATAAATAATAGGCACAAAGTCCATATGTAATAAATAAATAAATGGTTAAGACCAATAAAATTAATAGTTCATATAGGTGACTAATTTGTGCTCTTATAATCCCGATTGCTCTAGTCGGTGTTTGTGCTTTCATAAATGGAAAGAATGCGCACTCACCGGATGCGCAGTTATAAAGCGCGTTGTAAAATCTATCCTGGTGTCATTAAAGGATCATCAGGGTTAGGTCTGGTGTAGAAATCACTCCCTCTCAGGGTGGATGGATCCTGGGGTTTTAAATGATGATCCAGGGGTGTCCAGAGTTCCCCTTAAGAGATGGATGGGTGCAGCTCTCAGGATAAACATGAGGCTCTGTCTTTGGAGGCTTGCAATTGGTAATGGGTGTGTGGGAAATTAGTACTCCACACTGGTTGGAGGCCGAAGTGACAAAAGGGTTTTTCTTTGCAGCTATGGTCCAAGAACCCCTGGAGGTGATGGCAGGGATCACAAAGCTCAAAAGAGCACAGGTGCATAGACCAGTTCAATGGTAACCACTTCAGGAGGGATCAGGTGGGTAGTCTAATCCTGCACTCTTTTTTTTCATCTGCTACAGGTGTCAGCACTCTGCCAATGGCCTCAGCCTGTCCTGCTCCCCCACAGTGTGCTCTGTGTTCCTACTGATGTCTCACCCACCTGCCAGAGAACTACCCACCTGATCCCTCCTGAAGTAGTTACCAATGAACTGGTCTATGCACCTGTCAAATTCAGGTACCTGTTCTCCCCCCACACCCCAAAGGTGCCAATCCTTAATGGGGAGCAGTCCTAGGCGATCGGAAGCTGAAGGTGTCCTCCCTCCCGCCATGTAGTCTTTTGGGGCACGTGACAGGTCCCAGAAGACTACAGGACCATTATTGAAGCGCAGCGCTACTCGCAGCTGGGTGCCCACACTGAAGATGCCGGCCTCCTGGAATACAGGACAGCCGGTGAAACGGGCTGCGGGGGACACACCAAGGGACCGAGGGACAGGTAAGTGGCTGTTTTTTAAAAGTCAGCAGCTACAGTTTTTGTAGCTGCTGACTGTTATTTTTTGACAGCGTGAGTGGAACTCCACCAGGGGCGGACTGACCATTTGGAAACCCGATCACTGCCCGAGGGCCCTGGGGTCAGTAGGGGGCCCCATGAGATGCCCCTGGTACCTTTTTTCATAGGTTTTTTTGAGTTTGGGCAAGGACACAGGGGCCTCATGATCCCCTATTGCCCGGGGGCCCCATGAGTTGTCAGTCCGCCCCTGAACTCCACTTTAAGGTACGTTTCTCATAATGTACTAATATGCAAATAATTTTTTTTTTTTTTTTGTTATCGGGTTTACTGCTGCTTTAAAACTGTACTTAAAATGGAACTGCGCCCCTAACGGAAAGTTCCACTTTTCTGCCTCCTTTCCAACTTTTGGCATAATATTTTTTTCTTTGGAGGGGAGGGGGGGCTGAGGGAGCTGGTGCTTAGGCAATCTGAGCAGAAGTTTGTCCACTCCCCAAACCACACCCTCTTGGAACATGCCACAGGTCCCAGGATGCTGCTGGTCCATTCACAAGGTGCATTTCGTCTGAAGGATTCACAGCCGGATTCCCACAGTATGGTGGTGCTGGGGACCCGAAGACTGGGGAAGAACCGACCTGACTGAAGACACTGCTGGATCCCTGGACAGGTAAGGAGTCCTTGTTACCAAAAGTCAGCAGCTACAGTATTTGTAACTTCTGACTTTTTAATTTTTGGGGGGAGAAAATGGAAGATCCTCTTTAAGGCAACTATGAAAGACACAAATGAATGCAGATTTGTAATCAATAGTCCATCATTAAATGTATGTTAAAGTGGTAGTAAACTCGTTTCCAAAAAAAGTTTCCTGCTGCAAGGTAATATAATGTGCTAGTATACTAGCACATCATGAAAGACTTCCTTTTAAACAAAGCCCTCCAGGGGCACACTGTCACTGCTAACAGGTCTTACATCTTTGTGAATAGACCACACCCTCCTATATCAACTATAAAATATGTGTGACCCCCTAAGCCGCCATAGTGGTACTTCCGCCCAAGAAGATTAACCTCCCTAGCGGTATTCCCGAGTGTAGTTCGGGGTAAAATGTCAGTGCCAAAAGCGGTGACCCCGAGCTACACTCGGGCTTACCATGCGGCGTTGCTCAGGGAGTCCCTGCAGCACTTACCTTGTCCTTCGCTCCCGCGATGTGTCCCCTGCAGCGTCCCCGGCCATCTCCTCCGGCCGATGCCGGCATCCGGCTCCTGTGTTCCGGTCCCTGTGACGTCGGGACGTACGGGCGCTGGCGGCGGGAAATTTGAAAATTTTAAAAAATGTCATTTTTTTTCTTAACAAATTTTAAATAGCAAAACATTGCTGTTTCAACCCATTTCACATACATTTTGTCCCGAGTGCTTTGTCCGGCGCCCTGCCTGCATTTTTACTGTTCTTTCTGCCTGGAAACTGAGAAACGTCCATGGCGTCCAAAAAGCGTCCCTTTAGGTCAAAAGCGGTTTTAGACCGGCTAGAGAACAGCGATAGTAAATCAGAACCACTTGCAGAATTGAGTGATAATGATTCGTGGGGGAAATTCCTCATCAGACACTGAAAACGATTCTGCGACTTTGCTCAGCAATGTGCGAACTTGGCGCTATATTTCACATTTCAGTGTTTTTGGTTTGATTATATTATTGAATTAAATATATTATTATTATATTATTATTTTTTAGGATTATTTATTTAATTATTTATGATTTCGTGTTTCAAATTTTATCCTACCCGGGATGTTTACTAGACTCTTGTTCGGACAGATTTCAGTGAGTTATTCCTAAATATTACAGCCTACAATAAAAAAACTACATATTTCCATGCAAAATAATGGTATCGCTTTCAGCACCAAAAATCTGAAATAATCAGACCGCCAGGGAGGTTAACTAAGGGCTTATAATCTCACCTGGTCTTCCTTTCCAGGTTCGCAAGCAGTGGCTGGTTGGCTGAGCCGCCGATGAGGTCACTTCCATGCGTGTGTGCGGGATTTTTGGTCACTGCACACCGCTCTGAAGGAACAGCAGGGGTATACCGTTCCTTCAGAGCGCATGTGCTGATGTCACTGGCTGCTGCTCTGTAAAATATCTCCTAAACAATGAGCGTGGAGGAGATATTCATTTTACCAACAGGTAAGCTTTATTAGGGTTCATGTACACTGCAGCTGATAAACTGACGTTCAGGTGCTTTTCTGCGTTTTTTGTTTTTCCTCCAGCAGCCCCTGAACTCTCCCTAATGTTTTCTTGTGTGTCCATGTACACAGAGTCGTTTACAGGCAGTTGAGTTTACAGTTTTTTTTTTTTTTTTTTTGAACGCACCAAACGTGCGTTCAGGAGTAGATTTTATCAGTTGTCCCTAGTATGTGTATGTATGAATGTGAGTTAGGGACCTTAGATTGTACACCCCTTGAGGGTTAGGGACTGGTGTGAATGTACAATATATATGTAAGCGCTGCGTACATTGACGACGCTATATAAGTACCTGAAATAAATAAATCAATGTTGTAAACGCAGCTAACCCCGTTTAGAAGCGTTTAACTCTTCCATATCCAGATGCTGTCCAGAGCCTTTTTTCATCATCACAAATGCATGCAAAGCGTTTTCCATGTATTCAAATGGACCCGGTACACCAGTGCAGTCAGTTCCAGGTTTCGCGTGGCGGAAAAAATGGTAGAACGCGCCGCATTATGCTCATGATGGGATCTGTAGTGACTACAACCAGAAAAGACAGGTCATCTCAACACATACTGCTCTCTCTGCTTCTGCTCTCTCTCTATTTCTCTCAATGTCTGAAATAGTACATTTTTTTTACTGTTATTTTTTCAGTGCATTCTGGACATTTGGGAGGGTCTCCTGATATCTTTAAAAAAACTCTCATAAACACGGTATGCAAACGCGGCTAAACAGACTTTTTTTAAACTTAAGTTTTCCAGCAGTCAGTTTCCATCGTTCAGAAGTGTTTTCCAAATGTCCCGTGTACATGGAGCCTTATAAGATTACATGTGGGAAAAAAGTATAAAAAAATGACTTTACTACCACTTTTAAAGTGCAAGTGCCTGAATGTGACCTGGTATCAGCCTCTTGCAGTCTCCTGTTACAGCAGGGTTGGAGTGTGGGAAGAAGCAGTACAAGGAGCCAATCAGTTCATGTGCTGATAGGTGGGCAGCACAGTGGCTAAATGGTTAGCACTTCCACCTGGCAGTACTCGGGTCGTTGGTTCGAATCTCAACCACAGCACCACCTGCCTGGAGTTTGCATGTTCTCCCTGTGCCTGCGTGGGTTCCTCCGGGTACTCCGGTTTCCTCCCACACTCCAAAGACATGCTGGTAGGGGAATTGGCTCCTGTCTAAATTGTCCCTAGTATGTGTATGTATGAATGTGAGTTAGGACCTTAGATTGTACACCCCTTGAGGGTCTGATGTGAATGTACAATATATATGTAAAGCGCTGCGTAAATTGACGGCGCTATATAAGTACCTGAAATACATAAATAGGAGAAGCGAGCAGAGTGAAGGCGAGAAAAGCTCATCATTGCGCTACTTCTCTTTTCACTGTACAGTCACAGGCTGGGGGGCAGGTCCAGGATGACTTGGGCTCAGGGGGAGTGGGTTGAATGATGCTGGTCATTAGACTGAGGACATCCAGTGTCAGAAAATAGTACTGGGGGGGGGGATCTTGGGAGCTGGATATTGCAGTGAAAGTTTTTTGATATTTTTAATGGGCTGCTCATTTGTATTGTATTTTTGTGTGGAGTTCTGCTTAAATCTTGTGAAATGGTTGCTTCTGAGAGGTTTTTTTTTGTTCTGTTTGAAAGTGTTGTGTAAGTTAGAATTCGTTTTATTACGGATATGTGTGTTCAGAGACGTGTGCCCCAAATGCAGGAATTATGCACTACGACTAACCAGCAAGGAAAGCCTATAGAAGTGATGAGCCTACTAGTATAGCGGGGACACTGTAATAGCAGCTGAAACTACCCCTCTGTTGTAAATGATTTGCTTCCACATTCATATATTTGGCTGTGTGTATTCATTGATCAACCATGCATGGAAGCACGACTTTTAAAACGATAATTCTTTGGTAATGTAAATTGTAAAAAAAAAAAATTTTTTTTTTTTTCTTTTAATGGGTTTTTCCAAACCCTTTTATGAAATTCCATTAGCCAAATCCCTGATATGTTCATGTTGTGGCGCTCGTTAGTGTCCATTAGCCCTTTTGCTTCCCGTCAAATTTTGCGGGTTTTTTTTTTTTTTTTTGCACGTTTAAAAAAAATAAATAAATAAAAATTTCGATCTGCATAAATAAAGTGGTTGTAAATGCTCAACGTTTTTTATCTTTTTTATCTTCAGGCATTCTGTGTATGAAGGTAAAAAACCTGTGTGTAGCAGCTCCCCCAGTCTCCTAATACTTGCCTAAGCCCCTTCTCGATCTAGCGATGTGCACTGGATTCTCAGCTATCCCAGGACTCCCTCTTTTTTGATTGGCTGAGACAGCAGCAGGAACCATTGGCTCCTACTGCTGTCAATCGCAGCCAGTGAGCCAATGAGAAGAGAGAGGGGCAGAGCCAAGCCGCGGCTCCATGTGTTAATGGACACACGGAGCAGTGGGTGTCCCCCATAGCAAGGTGCTTGCTGTGGGGGCACCCTACAGGAGGGAGGGGCCAGGAACACCGGGGGGGGGGGGGACCTGAGAAGAGGAGGAACGGTGCTGCTGTTTGTAAAATCGATGCGGAGACCGAGTAGGTATGATGTGTTTTGTTATTTAAAAAAAAAAAGAAACATTTAGGCTGGCCATACATTATACAATTATCTGCAGATTTTCTGCCCAATTTCCTTTAGATTTACCTTCAACTATGTAGTGCAAGGGCCTGCCTAATTGGATACAACTGAAAGTGTTGTTTAGGTTTGTCCTCCTATCATATGGTTTTTGGTAAATCTAAACCAAAAATCTGCAGATAATTGTATAATGTATGGCCAGCCTTAGTATCACTTTAAAACCCCCAAGCATCATGTATTTTCTGAAAGCAGAGACCCTGCAGAATAAAATAGTGGTAGGTCCAATTGTTTGTGTCACAACAGTTTATGAAACGTGGAGTTTCATTTAAAAATATATTTAATGTTCTGGAAGATCAGCGCAATATATTGCCCATTTTTTTTTTTTTAAATCTAAAAGATGAGGTTGCATCGAGTAAATTTCCAACATGTCAAGGTGTAAAATTGTGCGCGCTTGTGAAATGACAAATTTCGGTACCCTGTATCTTCTATAGGTGATGCTTGTAGAATAGGTCACTAGTTTAGTGTTCACCCTAGGTTCACATCTGTGCGGGTGGTGCCGCTGTGGACCCGCATGAAAATCCGTGCAGCCGCACCACCCGCACAGAGGAATGTGGACCCGCGGGTGGGTGCCATTAGGTCTAATGGCACGCCGCCCACACTGGGAAACGCAACCGTACTGAGAACTGAGGTTCCTGTGCGGGCTGTGTTTTCCAAAGAAGTGCAGGGACTTCTTCCCTGCGTGTCACGGGCACAGGAGTCCATTCAAATGAATGGGCTCTTGTACCCGCGCAAAACGCGGCCCGCATAGGTGTGAACCGGGGGTAACTGTGGATAATGGGCCGAGAATGATTGATCTCACTCCAGCATGCGTGGTGATATGTAACGTGTATTGCAGTCCATGTTCCCTCGTGTAGGCGCCCCCACACGTGTATTTACATTTGTACATGTGTGTATGTGTGGGGGGGGGGTGTGGTAGTTTCACTAAACTTTATTTTTCATCACATAGACAACCTGTCACCGGAAGTTACAGGGACGTGTAAAAACAGCACCCGACAAGCAGCTTCTCAGATTTACACCCCCAGCTGCTGCAGCTGCCACCACCGATGTATGGCCTATGGCGGTAAAAGGGTTAAAGCGATTGTTACGCAGGCCATACGTGGGTCGACTTCCGAACAAATTTTCTTTAGAAAATTTTGTACATTTTGTAATCTGATTAGTGCCATCACTGATTTCGAAATTCGACCAAACAAGCCTTCAATTCCACCTCTGTTGCTACAGAATAGAATTTTCATGGCCAAGAACTTTCTTTTCTTTCCAGGTCACAGCTCATGTTCATTTCTTGATTTTCCCATCATTGATTCGAAATTCATTCATTTTTCAAATAATTTCCAACATGCCCGATCACTCAAATTCGATGGTCACACGAAAATCGGCCGTTTCTGTAACCCACTAATGGTGCAAAATTTGAACGAAGATTCTTAGAAAAGATTTTGGAAAGAAAATTTCTTTTGGAATTCGACCCATGTATGGCCGGCTTAAAGGTTCCTTTTTTTTTTTTTTTGTAAAATAATAGCCTGGATCCTCCTTCTCGGGTCCCCTGCAGGCTCTCCTGACTTACTCCTGTCTGTCGGGTGCCCCCACAGCAAGCGGCTTGCTGGGGGGGGGCATCCGCTGCTCCGTGTGTCCATTCACACACGGAGCTGTGACTATGCTCCGCCCTCTCTCCCCTCATTGTCGGACTGGCTGTAATTGACAGCAGCAGGAGCCAATGGCTCAAACTTGCTGTCTCAGCCAATGAGAAGGCAGAGACCCGGGACAGCCGAGACGGTCATTCACTGACTGGATCGCAATGAGGCTTAGGTAAGTATTGAGGGGGCTGGTTGAGCTGCTGCACATAGAATGCATGAAGGTTAAAAACCTTCAGCCTTTACAACCACTTTAACCTCTTCACGCCGGCCGAACGCAAATGTGCGGCCTCCCGGCGTCTGGGCCTAGACGCCGAGCGGCCGCACATTTGCGTTCTATTAAAAAAGGACATATGTGCCAAGAGCGTATGCCCTGCGCGCTCCCAGCACACACGTCCGGTACTCACGGAAAGGTCCCGATCTCCTCTTTCGATCGGGACCTTTCCCGATCATGTGACTGCGGTCACATGACCTTAAACCTCACCCGTCCCGGCTTCTGAAACACTTAAAGGGCCGGGAGGCTCCGGCATGAAGGGGTTAAGCTACCCTATGTATGAGAGATGAGCTCTTCACTACTGGTTTTCTCTTTTCACTGGCCAATCACAGGCTGGGGCGAGTCCAGGACAGTCTGGGCTCAGAGGAAATGGGTTGAATGATGCTGGCCATCAGACGAAGGACATCTAGTGGGAGAATAAAGTATTGCAAATAAATCTCTGGATTGAAACTGAGTATTGCAGGAAAAGCTGGCTGTTTTATGGGGCATTTCATTTATGTGTTATTTTCGGTTAGAGTTTTTAAACCTTGCAAAATGGTTGTTTTTAGTTTTAAAGTTGGAAATGCCCTTTTGGAGAAAAAATGTGACAACGCGTCTTTTAGGATGAAAATGAGGTTGACATTTTCTCATGTAGTGACATGGTTAAAGCGTTACGGAGGAGTTGTCTGTCCTTGTAAAATATTACTTATCTGCCTTTTACCGTTTACTTTTTCTTTTTTTGCTTTCTTTTTCTTTTTTTTTCTTTCTTTCTTTTTTTTTTTTATTGTGATTCCTTTTAGTAAGGTTCTCCTTTGCTGCACAGCGGTATTCTGCTTTGTGCGCCCGGCTCGCCTGTGAACAATCCAGTCTCCGTGATTTCCTAGTCATCTCTCCTAGCAGAAGGAAAAAAAAAAGCCTGTTCTCTGCAGAATAGAGGGTGCTGTAGAGAAAGGAGAATCCTGCCTTGACAACAGAAGCAAGCATCACGCTCGCCGCTGATTGGAGGGCAGCAGCCTATGAGGACAGCTGGCTTCTTTCTGCAGTTTTGCACAGGTGCAAAATAAGTCCCTGATTTATCAATGAAATATTCGCCATGTTTCCTGTGAAGAAGAGCCGTAATAAAACACTGAATTGCCCCCTTATGGAGCCACAGACATGTTAGGTTGGGCAGGGAGATGGACTGTAGATAGGAAGACTGAGTGTCCCGTTTTCTCTCCCTCCCTCCTCACCATCTTTCTTTATGCTCACCCCCCCCCCCCCTCTGTCTTTCACTGTTTTCTTTTCTCTCTTTCTCCCGCTCCTTCTTCCTCTCTGGCTCTCTCAATTGCTCACTCTCACTCTTTTGGTTGTGTTCCTCATCTTTTTTTTGCCCTTTTTGCTTGCTCACTCTCTTGCTCATGCTCTTTTTCTGACTTACTCATGCTTGCTCTTTTGCTCACTCACACTTGCTCATGCTCACTGTCTTGCTCACTCTTGCTTGTGCTTGCTGTCTCTTGCTCGCGCTCTCTAGCTTGTGCTTGCTGTCTCTTGCTCGCTTTCTCTAGCTTGTGCTTGCTGTCTCTTGCTCGCTTTCTCTAGCTTGTGCTTGCTGTCTCTTGCTCGCTTTCTCTAGCTTGTGCTTGCTGTCTCTTGCTCGCTCTCTAGCTTGTGCTTGCTGTTTCTTGCTCTCTTTCTCTTGCTTGTCCTTGCTGTCTCTTGCTCGATTTCTCTAGCTTGTCCTTGCTGTCTCTTGCTCGCTTTCTCTTGCTTGTGCTTGCTGTCTCTTGCTTGCTGTCTCTTGCTTGTGCTTGCTGTCTCTTGCTTGCTCTCTCTTGCTTGTGCTCGCTTTCTCTTGCTCGCTTTCTCTTGCTCGCTTTCTCTTGCTCGCTTTCTCTTGCTTGTGCTTGCTGTCTCTTGCTCGCTTTCTCTTGCTTGTGCTTGCTGTCTCTTGCTCGCTCTCTCTTGCTTGTGCTTGCTGTCTCTTGCTCGCTTTCTCTTGCTTGTGCTTGCTGTCTCTTGCTCGCTCTCTCTTGCTTGTGCTTGCTGTCTCTTGCTCGCTCTCTCTTGCTTGTGCTTGCTGTCTCTTGCTCGCTCTCTCTTGCTTGTGCTTGCTGTCTCTTGCTCGCTCTCTTGCTTGTGCTTGCTGTCTCTTGCTCACTTGCTCCCTCTTGCTTGCTGTCTCTTGCTCCCTCGCTCCCTCTTGCTTGCTCTCTCTTGCTGTCGTGCTCGTGCTTTCTGTCTTGCTCTCGTGCCCGCTCTCTTGCTTGTTTACTCGCTCTCTCTTGCTCACTTTTTTTTTTCTATCTCTCTCTCACTATCTTTCTTTCTCTTGCTCAAAATCACTTTCAATCACTTTTTGGTTTTTGTTTTTTTTGGCTCTTTTTTGCCTGTACCTTTTTTTTTTTTTTTTTTTTTTTTTTTTTTTTTTTACCTCTTTTTCACTCTCACTCTCTCTGTTGCCCCTTTTGCTTTCTTTCACTCTTCATTTTCTCCCTCCAGTTTTCCTTCCCATTTCCCTCCTTGCTAGTTTCAGTTGGGAGATCACATTTCTCTGAATTACTCATCTCCCCTCCACCTTTCTCTGAACCTCTGGCCTAGAATACAGTATATCTGTTAATCTTCAGAGTGGTTTATAATGTGAGAGGTCCTGGAATAATTGCAATGCTGGACTTGCTACAATTTTTCAAACCAACAAAGACACCAGTTTGCCTTTTTCTATGAGATGCTGTAAAACATTTGGCTCTTCCCTAACATTATGTAGGACAGTTCTGTGCATGAAGGGTTTTCTGGTCATTGTAGTCCCTCAGGGGTTTATTTACTAAAGCTGGAGAGTCCAAAATCAGACTCCCTTCTGCATAGAAACCAATCAGCTTCTAACCTCAGCTTGTTCAATGAAGCTTTGGCAATGAAACCTGGAAGCTGATTGGTTTCTATGCAGAAGGGAGTCTGATTTTGGACTCTCCAGCTTTAGTAAATAAACCCCCCAGTGTCATGATCTGTATGTACTTCCCTTTTGGAACTTTACATTTTTTGTTATTAGGATCCCAGTCCTGTAAATGTCAGTTTGGGAAGGGTGATGCTTTTGCTATTAATAGTATATTTGATCTCTAAATAAATATAAACCAACACTTGCACTCAGATTTTAAACAACAAAAATAAATAAATAAAAGCAGCTTGCACATGTAAAGGCAATATTATGACGTAAATGAGGAAAATGCAGCGCTAGTTGTATAATAATCTTATGTCACTTTAAATAAAGTCCACATAAGTTCCTAAATGAAAGGAAGCAGGTGCATAAAGGGAAAAGTTCGATCCAAAAAAGTCACCATACACCTGAAACAGATTGGCCTCTTATCAGGCAATTTGACCGTACAAAGTCGGTCAACATGCGCAGTGTGATATAACATCAATACAGCAATCGATCCTCAATAAAGATCCCCTCCAGAATGAAAAGTAACTTCTCCACTTTCAATGATCTCCAATGGCAGAAACTCCCATCCGATGGTCAGGGAATGAATAAAGAGAAAAGGCAACTCCTAGTGTAGTATTTAAAATCTAATTTGACAAATTTTATTTAGGTTCCATGTACATCAGAATATGAGAACCAAATGTTTATAACCGACAAGATGGCCGCCGTCCCTCCAGAGCGCGATGACGTCACGCGGTGAAGCTCTACCCAACGCGTTTTGTCATCAAAAAAGATGGTCTCTGTTGACATGCCCCTATTTAAAATATACTGCTAAGGCACAATGTAAACAGCTATGTCTCTTGCTTCTGAGAGATTTGACTTCTGGTTGGCACTCCTCATGTGCATTTCACTGAAATGAATGCCGTGTGTAGCCATCGCTTCACATGGTAACCCTGCAGAGCAAAGCAGCACGTTCCCTTAACATTCACCCTCTTCCAGCTGAACATATTTTGCGCTTTGCAGCCTTGTTGCTTCATTTGGCATTTAGGTGCAAAGAGGAATGACCAAAACCTCTGCGTATGGAGAACATATGACGCACACTCCTTCCTCCCATGTGACAGGGCTGGTGCTTGGTGACTGGCTGTTCTGTCATTGGTGGCGGGCAGAAAATCCTTAGCTGGGTAAGGTCTTGCATGAGTTTATCTGCATTTCACATGACCGGCCTGAAGATTTCAGAATAAGGTATGTATATTAAAAAAAAAAAGTTGAAAATGTACGGGGGGGTTTGGGAGGTGCTATTGGGCTGTAAAGCAGAACTATTGGCAGATAAGAGTCCCATATTTAATCGCAGTTGTCTATTCGTGAAAAAGGAGAGATCCTTCAAGTGGGTATAAAGCCTAAACATTATTTACATTAATGCATTAAGATAAACAATGTTTAGGTATCACCGTCACCCCCCCCCCTTTTTCTTGAGCCCTCATTCAATCCAGTGCTGTACCTGTCACCAGCTCTTCTCCCCTCACTTCCTGGTCTAACAAGCGCCTGCTGCTGTCAATCAAAAAGCCAGTGACTAGGAAGGGGGGGCTGAGCCCCTCTTTCTGTGTCTATAGACACAGCAGCCTCCGGAGCTAGCCTGCATGAGTGCCCCCATAGAAAGCTGCCTCCTATGGGGGCACTTGCTGGAGGGGAGGAGCTAGGTGCGCTCTCGGGTTGGGGGGGACCCAAGAAGAGGAGGTTTGGGGCCACTCTGTGCAATTCTACTGCACAGAGCAGGTAAATATAAACCTGTTATGTTCTTTTTTTTTTTAAATTGCATTTGCAAACAGACTTTCACCTATTGATTTGAATTTTCCTTCCCTCTTTCTCTTCACCCCCCTGGCGGTATTCCCGAGTGTAGCTCAGGGTAAAGTTTCAGTACCAGAAGCGGTAACCCCGAACAACACTCAGGCTTACCATGCGGTGCTGCTCTGGGATCTGTTCTTCTCTTACCTTGTCCTGCGCTCCCGCGATGTCCCTCCTGCAGTGTCCCCTGTAATGTCCTCCGGCTGATGCCGGCATCTGTCTTCCGGGTTCCCTTTCCTGCGACGTCGGGACGTACGGGGGATGGAACTGGCGGGAAATTTGAAAGTTGTAAAAGTGACATTCACTGAATACACTAAAATCACATAGTATAACATTCCTGTATCAAACCATTTCACATACATTTTGTCCCGAGTGCTTTGTCCGGCGCCCTGCCTGCATTTTTACTGTTCTTTCTGCCTGGAAACTGAGAAGCGTCCATGGCGTCCAAAAAGCGTCCCTTTAGGTCAGACGCGGTTTTAGACCGGCTAGAGAACAGCGATAGTAAATCAGAACCACTTGCAGAATTGAGTGATAATGATTCGTGGGGGAAATTCCTCATCAGACACAAACGATTCTGTGACTTTGCTCAGCGATGTGCGAACTTGGCGCTATATTTCACATTTCAGTGTTTTTGGTTTGATTATATTATTGAATTACATTTATTATTATATTATTTTTTTATGATTTATAATTTGTTTTCGTGTTTCAAATTTTATCATACCCGGCGTTCTATTTCAAATTTCAGTGTTTTTGGTTTGATTATATTATTGAATTAAATTTATTATTATAATATTTTTTTTATGATTTATAATTTATAATTTCGTGTTTCAAGTTTTAACATACCCGGGATGTTCACTAGACTCTTGTTCGGACAGATTTCAGTGAGTTATTCCTAAAAATTACAGGCCTACAATAAAAGAAATACATATTTCCATGCAAAAAAAGTACCGCTTTGAGCACAGAAATACTGACATAATCAGACCGCTAGGGAGGTTAAACCGTTGCCTGTTTTTTTCACAACAGTTGACATGCAGATTCTTTGTTAATGGCACCTCAAATGCAGCCAGCAGAAGCACGTGTTCACTTGCGAAAAAACAAAATGTGCAAAGCTCAAAGCTGAAAAGGTGCAGGAGCTTCTTTAGTGCGTTTGTCTCCTATAGGGCAGCCTATTCAAATGAGTGGGTTGCCCAGTGCGTGTTGCGTGAAAAAAAAAAACACACGTTCACACGACGCATAGATGTGAATG
Organism: Staurois parvus; assembly: GCF_062004578.1. NCBI lineage: Eukaryota > Metazoa > Chordata > Amphibia > Anura > Ranidae > Staurois > Staurois parvus. The sequence continues at coordinate 40,136 of NW_028319838.1, forward strand.
GGGCCATAGCGAGATCTACACATGCTGTAGGTGTCTGCCAGATCCTAAATATCTGATAGAGACCTGTATCTTATCTGCTGCTGTGTGGGATTTCAGGGAAAGACGGTAGAAACAGTCACCTCACCAACCAGGAGTGTCAAGATGGCCACATGGGTGCAGAGCAGCTCAAGGAGAACGTCTGCTGCATGGGAGACAATGCTGGACTCCAGGGACCATTGTTAGTGAGATGGAGTTTAGTTTTAGCCAGGTAGGGTGATGACTGAATCTCCCTTTCCTCTGAAGCGTGATCTGCGTTCGGATCATACTTCAGAGGCTACTGATGGGCAGCAAAAATGAGGTTAAAACAGGTGGTGAGGAGGCGTCACATTACTTCCTTGACTGCTTATGCAGGCCATAGACGGGACGTTTGTCGGCCGATAAACGAAAAATCGGTCGTTGCTGCCGCCAATGCTTACGAAAAATGGATGTTTTTCGTAGATTTTCCAGCATGACTGATAAATAGAAACGAGAAGAACTGCGATAATCGGCCGACGACATTGCCCCACTAACGGTGTGACTATAGGCCGATTTTTCGGTCGGACGAAAATTCGGCCGATAAACGACTCGTCTATGACCTGCATTACATTGACGCTGCGGGGAATTTGCGGCACTTCCCATTTGCTTGACTTTGTAGTGTTTGGCGGGCTTGCTGCCCGCGGATCACTCCTGTAGGGTGGACTTTGCCGGAGGCATCGTGGCCACGGCAAGTAAACACCCATCAGCTGCCTATTGGTGAGCAGCAGAAACGTGGCTCAGCTGTATATTTTTGCCGCCCCAACTGCAAGTCTAAATGAAGCCTAAATGTATATTAAATAGCATCACCTTCTTCATATCAGCCTCCTGTAATCCTCTCTATGAGAGACCTCAGACTGGGGGAGAGAAGGGCGACCATTAACAAATTGGCTTGTACTACATTACAAGGTGATATTGATCGAACGGAATTTGCTAATAGGAAGAGAGCCCAAGGATGACCTCATCAGTGTCCTGCTGTCTAGTCACAGGCTGTAGGAGAACCTTGACCAATTCCTATTGCTTTAACTGTCATTGAGAAAAGTGAGGTCAAGGACCTGACTGTCAGGGTGAGTGAATCTTGTGATGTAACAGAATTACATTTCCTTTGGTAACTAGAGTCACTCCCACATGTGTATTTCAGTAGTGTAGAGGCTTCCCTTTAGGTCTTCCCATCTGTTGGCTGAAAGAGCCGCTGGTGGATGTAGGGGTCGGTACAATCCCAAAGAGAGCTAGCAAGGATCATTGAATCCCTCCTGCCATTAGTTTTCTGTTGTGCTGGAAATGTGCTTTTACCCTAGGGTCACATCTGTGCGGGTGGTGCCGCTGTGGATCCACATGAAAAATGCATGTGGCCGCACCACCCGCACAGAGAAATGTGGACCCGCGGGCGGGTGCCATTAGTTCTAATGGCACACTGCCCACACTGGAAAACGTAATCATACTGGGAACCGAGATTCCCGTGCGGGCTGCATTTTCCAAAGAAGTGCAGGGACTTCTTCCCTGCGTGTAACGGGCACGGGAGTCCATTCAAATGAATGGGCTCTCGTGCCTGTGCAAAACGCGGCCCGCACGGCCGCATAGATGTGAACCGGGGGTTAAAGGGTAAAGAGAACTTTTCAACAACATTTTTTTTTTTTTTTTTTTCTCCTCCTCCCCTTTTGTCATTTTATTTGCAAGGATTTCACTAAACTTTATTTCAGATTTCTACACATTTCTGCTCTCCAGGTATTCACTACCCTTTTTTTCTTTTTCTTTTTATTATTATTATTATTAATAATAATAATAATAATAATAATAATAATAAAAACAAATATATATATTTTTTTTTTAATTATTATTTTTTTTGTTTTTGTTTTTTTTTAGTTGTCTTTTTATTAATTTTATTCTACAAATCTACTTTATATCAAACATTTAAAGTACAGAAAACTATTTACTTATCTTTTTCCCATCACCCTATTTACCCCCCCCCCTTACCCACCCGCCTCCCTTTTTTATTCTTAATCCTTCCATTTACTTCTTAACTATCTGACTTTTTTCCTCCTCTTATCCTTTTTCTCTCCTATCATTCCCATACGCTTATTCCTATTACCATTTTATATTCTTGTTCCATTACACTCCAACCACTTCTAGGTATCTTTATGATTTTTTTTTTAACTTCTACCATCCTTCCCAGGGTTTTTAAAATGTTTCCATTTTATCCTCATCTGTATGAAATAAAAGATTGGACACTAAGGGGTTTATTTACTAAAGCTGGAGAGTCCAAAATCAGACTCCCTTCTGCATAGAAACCAATCGGCTTCCAGGTTTCGTTGCCAAAGCTTCATTGAACAAGCTGAGGTTAGAAGCTGATTGGTTTCTATGCAGAAGGGAGTCTGATTTTTGGACTCTCCAGCTTTAGTAAATAAACCCCAGAGTGTCAAAGATGGGAGAATTGTGTCGTCTAGATATAATTCTTCCATCTTGTGTATATATACTCGAGACTATCTGTCCAATCTTTTTTATTTTTGGGGGCTCTATTTTTTGCCAGTATTTAGGAATGAGGCTTTTGGCCGCATTTAAGAGGTGGAACAGCATCGCATTTTTATATTGCTTCACCGAGAGCTCTGATTTGTGAAATGGGCAAACCCAGGGGTGTAACAGTGTACCACTCCCCTTTTTTCTTATGAACGTAAACAAAGCTTTGGGTCTCTACTCAAGCTTCTATAGCCGTGTCCAATGGGTTCCATTGTGGGTGAGAGTCCATCCTGACTCTATACGAACTGTAGAGGCAAAGGAAGCGTCCTGATCACCGCACACCATGCAAAGCCATGCTAGTGATAGTAGCCTCAGCTAGCTCTGTCTGAGCCATGCCCCCTACACATTTGACCCCACCCACGGAGCTTTGTAATGAGTAAGCTCTGTAGGTGGGGCGAAACATGTTGGGGAAGAGGGCGGGGCTCAGAGCTGGTTGAGACTGCTATCACTTGTATGACAAACGGCTTTCCATGGTGTGCAGCGATCGTCGACACGTTCTTTGCCTCTATCCATTTCCTATGGACTTTTGCAACCCTTCATTTTGAAAAATGCGGTAACTGCGTTGCAGCAAACCAAATATTCTGTTCGGCATCTTCTCCCTGGCTCCTTCCAGGTGACTTTTGGGGGTCTTCACCGGCCAGCGCGGGGTGGTGTAACTCCTGTAGGGCTACGCTGTAAGCATTTAACGTTTGCACATGTGCAGGGTACACGGACAACATTGACCACTACTGCTCTGCTGCACATGGCCTACATATAAATATCCACAATGTGTGGCCAGTGCCGCCACTGCTGATTACATATTGTTGATGTTTACATGTCGACTCTGAAAGAATCCGCGGCGGAGCATTCATACACTTGTCAGTTTATGAATGAAGGGGTCATTCTGCGCATGCGCTGGCAGTGTATGAATGACTAGTTCATGGCCGACCTGTAAATATCAACAGCATGTAACCAGTGGATGCATGGCTGACTACCAGGGGCGGACTGACCATTCGAGCACTCGGGCACTGCTCGAGGGCCCGGGGTCAATAGGGGGCCCCATGAGATGCCCCTGGTACCTTTCATAGGCTTTTTTGGGTGTGGTTTGAGTTTAGGCGAGGACACAGGGTCCCCATGATCCCCTTTTGCCCGGGGGCCCCATGAGTTGTCAGTCCGCCCCTGCTGACTACATTGATATATTTACATGTTGGCTCTGAACATCAGTGGTGGTGGCCAATAGGGTTCATGTATACTGGATGTTGTAAGCATGTCAACGTTGGTACAGACATTTACATGTAAATAGTTACAAAATACGGCATAAATTATGGCTCCAAATGCAGCTTTGTCTTTTGTTGTTTTTTTGCTGAACCCAGTGCAACATTAGCCTGTGTGAATGATCCCATAGACTGCTATACTGTTGCATACAGATGAGTGAAAAACTATAGGTGGCATTTTTGATGCCTGTGTGAATGAGCCATAAAGCTGGCCCATAGGTGGATAGAACTTGGTACGAAAAGTCTAAGGAAAATCCATATGAAAATTCTCAAATATTGTTTGAAAGATTTTAAAAGATTTTGTTTTCTTCTAACATTTGATTTTGGAATGAATGGACTTGACTGAACGAAAACCACATACACTGTGAGAATTTCATTCATTTGGGAGAAACCATTTCCATCCTGCTCCTTTTGAATTTTCTCTTCACTGCAGTTGAAAATGAATGTCTGTCTAATTGACCCACTAATGGTTAGAGAAATGAATGAACTCTTAGAACATTCTATTCCTTTGTTCAAAACTCGACCCATCTATGGCCAGCTTAAAGTGGTTGTAAACCTCCGAAGTGAAATATGAACAAAGCATATCCCTCTGTGGTGTGTGATTGTCTCTATCCAGAGCACGCAGTGTCATTTCTCTCTCCTGCCCTGTTCCTCTATCTGCATGAGTCACTTCTGACCAGGGGCGGACTGACCATTTGGAAACTCGGGCACTGCCCGAGGGCCCGGGGTCAGTAGGGGGCCCCATGAGATTACCCTGGTACCTTTTCCATAGGCTTTTTTGAGTTTGGGCAAGGACACAGGGGCCCCATGATCCCCTATTGCCCGGGGGCCCCATGAGTTGTCAGTCCGCCCCTGCTTCTGACAAGTTTTTCTGACACCAAAAAATAAAAAGGTGATGAGAGGGAACTCCAGCACAGTCTGTGATTGATAGCCTCAGCTCTGTTCCTGTGGGCCGTGTGAAGAGGGAGGGGGTGTGTCCTTTCCCTCCATTCAGCTCCCAATGAGCTCTGCAGAGTGTAACTTCAGCCCCCCCCCTTTCTGAAAGCTTAGAAAAGCTGTATAAATTCTGTAATTTGGCGGAAGCGAAGAGCAGGTACAGATAAACAGGTACAACTTGTGTAGGAGGATTTGTTTAATCTTTGTATCACCTGAGGGAAGTCACTTTACTGGACATATGTAAGGGTTTACAACCATTAAGGCTAAGTTTAGATGTGTGTCTAAACCTGCCACCCCCGTGAAAAGTGATCCACATTTGGGTTGCTTATCAAAGGTGGTTGATAAGCAATCAGAAGGTGATGTGATTCCTGCTCACCACTTGTTTTAACCCAATTTTTGCCGGAAAAAAGCGGCACAGCGATTGTATTGCACGCACGGGGGGGACTGACAACTTCTGGGGCCCCCGGGCAATAGGGGATCATGGGGCCCCTGTGTCCTTGCCCAAACTCAAAAAAGCCTATGAAAAAGGTACCAGGGGCATCTCATGGGGCCCCCTACTGACCCCGGGCCCTCGGGCAGTGCCCGAGTTTCCAAATGGTCAGTCTGCCCCTGGGCAGCACAGTGGCTAAATGGTTAGCATTTTCACCTGGCAGTACTAGGGTCATTGGTTTGAATTCCAACCACGGAACTGCCTGCCTGGAGTTTGCATGTGCTCCCTGTGCCTGTGTGGGTTTCTTCTGTGTGTTAGACGTATAGCACAGTGGCTAAATGGTTAGCACTTCCCCCTGGCAGTACTGGGGTCATTGGTTCAAATCCCAACCATGGCACCACCTATCTGGAGTTTGCATGTGCTCCCTGTGCCTGTGTGGGTTTCCTCTTTTCAACAAGCATCTCATGGGGCCCCCTACTGACCCCGGGCCCTCGGGCAGTGCCGGAGTTTCCAAATGGTCAGTCCGCCCCTGTGCACGCAATTTGCAGGGCATTTGCGGCGGCGCTTCCCTACTCACAGGGTTGCCACCTGCTGATTGCAACACGTTGTATAGTTTATGTCGCTGATGCAAAGCTGCCATGGAGGGCGCTAAAAATGTAGCTTAACCACACATTTTTAACCCCCCCCCCCCAACCACTAATGTAAACGAGGCCATGGAATGACCTAGACAAGTGTTTTCTCTGCCGGGTTGCAGAAAGTATACTTTGTTAGACGTTTGGTGGATCTGACTTATGGCCTCTTATTAGATGGGATACATTGCATCTCATGGTTATAGTGTACTGTACTTGCAAACCTTTGTGCTCCAACTAAGCAAGCTGTGCTCTCTGAGCCATGTCTTCTTTTTTTTTTTTGTTCCTCGTTTCACAGCCCCCTCCCTCTTCTCATTGCAAATCCTATCTGGAGAGCAGTGCCAGGCAGAGAGCGAGCGAGCGCGTTTGTATTCCAGTGGTGTAGCACAGCCAGACAGGTCTGAAACAGAGTGTTTTATTTTTAGAATCTCCGTTGCCATTTTTATCCTGTAAAAATATTCATCAGCGTCTGTGTGACAGGCCATCCGTTTTCATAAATATTCCATAGTTCTACTCGCTGCCATTGTATGAAGCAGTGTGTCCAATGCACCTCTCTCCTTTACCCCCCCCCCCCACCACTACCACCACGTCAGAGGGGGCTTCAGGGGGATTAATTTATGTATTGTAGGTTTTCAGTTCAGATATGTAACGTCACACGGTTCTCTCGCTTGTACGTAGCTGCTTACGTTGTGGCTTTTTTTTTTTTTCCTAGCAAACTGTTTGGGAGTAAAAAGGCTTAGGGCTCATTGAGGAATGAGGTAATGGGAGTAATTTTCCACCGCAATATTGTCCTCCATACGAAAATGTAAGGAGGACAGTATTTATTTTTTATTCATTTTTTTTTTGTGATCTTTTATTATGGCGGGGCCTGGTTTTAATGCAGGCATAAATGTTTTTTTGGACTATGTTAAAAAAAAAAAAAAATTAGTCAATACTTAATTCTTTCACAAAATAGTAAAGATTTATAAATGTATGGACCTTGGTGTTCTAAGAACCAATTTAGGGAAAATATTATTATTATACAGGATTTATGGCGCCAACAGTTTGCTCAGCGCTTTACAATCTAATGGGAGACAGTACAGCAACAATACAGTTCAATACAAGAGGGATAGGAGGGCCCTGATCCTGGGAGCTTACAATCTAAGAGGGAGGGGAAAAATACATCACACTTCAGGTACAGATCTGTAAAGGGCTGATTTTTTTTTTTTTAATACATCTTGCGGTAAGCTGCTCATCTCATATTTTTTTTTTTTTTTTTTTTCCTAGCGAACTGTTTGGGGGTAAAAAGGCTTAGGGCTCATTGAAGAATGAGGTAATGGGAGTAATTTTCCACCGCAATATTGTCCTCCATACGAAAATGTAAGGGCAGGCATAAATGGGAATTCTATGTTTTTTTGGACTATGCTAAAAAAAAAAAAAAAAAAGAAAAAAAAAAGTCAATATTTAATTCTTTCACAAAATAGTAAAAATGTATAAATGTATGGACCTTGGTGTTCTAAAATAAGAACCACTTTAGGGAAAATATTATCATGCAGGATTTATATAGCGCCAACAGTTTTTTCTCGGCACCAGGGGCGGACTGACCATTTGGAAACTTGGGCACTGCCCAAGGGCCCGGGGTCAGTAGGGGGCCCCATGAGATGCCCCTGGTACCTTTTTCATAGGCTTTTTTCAGTTTGGGCAAGGACACGGGCCCCATGATCCCCTATTGCCTGGGGGCCCCATGAGTTGTCAGTCCACCCCTGCTCGGCACTTTACAATATAATGGGAGACAATACAGTTCAATACAAGAGGGTTAGGAGGGCCCTGCTCCTGGGAGCTTACAATCAAAGAGGGAGGGGAAATATACATCACACTTCAGGTACAGATCTGTAAAGGGCTGACATTTTTTTTAATTACATTTTGTGGTAAGCTGCTCATCCCATTTTTTTTTTTTTTTTTTTTCCTAGGTATAAATTAACGAGCTGCTAGTTTCCTTTGTCTGCCTTGGTCCACTTATGGGTCCTTTCACATGGACAATTAAAAAAACTGACCTGATTGGATGGTCCATGCTTTTCTATGGACTGGTGGGTATCCACAAACTACACCTAATTCTGGGTCTGATCAGGTCCCCTAAAAAAAAAAAATGGAGGAGGACTGCGTCAGTTTACTCTTGGCTGCACATGGAACAGAGTGGCATCTGTCCATGTCTGCTCTGCTGAAACTGAGTGGACACAACCTGTCATCTATCCTATTCTGCTCTGATCAGTGATCTGTGAGCAGTTCCCTTGGTGATCAGAACGCAAACCACCCGTGTGCAAAGGCCCAAGGGGTTGCAGTACCTTTTTGGAGGAAATTAGTCACCTAGTGTAACCCTAGGTTCACATGTGCGGGTGGTGCCTCTGCGGATCCGTGCTACCGCACCACCTGCACAGAGAAATGCGGACCTGCGGGTGGGTGCCATTAATTCTAATGGCATGCCGCCCGCACTGGAAAACACAACTGTACTGAGAACCGAGGTTCCCATGCGGGCTGCGTTTTCCAAAGTAGTGCAGGGACTTCTTTCCCTGCGTGGCACGGGAGTCCATTCAAATGAATTCAAATGAATGGGCTCTCGTGCCTGTGCAAATGCGGACGCATAGATGTGAACCCCGAGGTTAAATGTCTAGAAAAGAGCTGCCTCTGGATAACACTGTGTGGCTTCCTCAAATATTAGGCCTCATGAACACATGACGTTTTAAAATCGCTCCTCTTCTTGGCAACAGCGTTTTGGCAGAAAAAAAGCCTGACGCTTGACGAAGTGTCTAACACTTTAACAAGCGTTTAGGTGCGTTTACAGGCATCAAGTGCTTGGGCGTTTATTCATTTCATTGGCCAGAATAATAATATATTCTGGCCATTGAAATGAATTAACACTCAAGCGCTAAAAGCAGCTAGCGTTGACACGTGTTTAGGCGCGTTAAATGCGTCAAGCATTTTTTTTTTTTTTGCCAAAACACGGGTGGAGGCACTGGCCCTGGGTTTTTATTCCTGCTGGGGAACGCTACTGCTACTAAAAACTTCTAAAAGTCTGTGTGCGTGGACACATAGGATAACATGGAGGCTGTTTGAAAGCAGTAAAAAAAAAAAAAGCCTGGCGTCCCGAAAAGTGGCTGCAAAAACGCAATGTGTGCATGAGGTCTTAGGGTTCGTTGACAAATGCTTTGGTCTCTAAAGAGCAATCCACATTCAGATCGCTCTCAGAGGGCCTCTGATAAGTGCTGCCAACCTTGGAGGAACAGTTTGGGGATGGCCCCAACATGACTGCGCACCAGTGCACAAAGCAAGGTCCACAAAGACATGAAGGAGCCAGTTTGGGGTGGAGGAACTTGACTGTCCTGCACAGAGTCCTGACCTAAACCCCATAGAACACCTTTGGGATGAATTAGAGCGGAGACTGCGAGCCAGGCCTCCTCCCCCGACATCAGTGCCTGACCTGACAAATGTGCTTCTGGAAGAATGGTCCAACCTTCCCATAGACACCCTCATAAACCTTGTGGACGGCCTTCCCAGAAGAGTTGAAGCTGTTATAGCTGCAAAGGGCGGGGCCAACTCAATATTGAACCCTACGGACTAAGACTGGGAGGCCATTAAAGGTCATGTGCGTGGAAAGGGCGGGGCCAACTCAATTTTAAACCCTACAGTCTAAGACTAGGGGGCCATTAAAGGTCATGTGTATGCAAAGGGCGGGGCCAACTTAATATTGAACCCTACAGACTAAGACTGGGAGGCCATTAAAGGTCATGTGCGTGGAAAGGGCGGGGCCAACTCAATATTGAACCCTATGAAAAAAAACAAATGTGCTTTTTGAATGTAGGGCAACTGAGCGTAGAAGTGTACATGGGGACAATAGGAACGAATGGGATTCTGTTTGTTGAGTGTAGTCAGGTGTGGGAAAATGAGCAGAGGAAATGCTCACATGTGAATGGGGCTAACATCCACTGCTAGGTGTTTCAGCAGTAGTATTTGTGTCTATATGTGATTTATGCTGTGACGTTAGATTGTAAGCTCCTTTGTGGGCAGGGACTATTGTTACTGGTTCTGTGCTCCCTGTAAAGAGTAGCACTAAAACCCCATACATTGCTGTGTTGAGCTGATAAGTTCAGCAGAAGGTATACATTCTGTCCTGACATAGCTAAGTAACACCAGGCCATCTTTTACACGCTACATCCTAGGAGAGGTTAAAAGAAGCCTCGGGATACCTGCCCAGCAGGGGGAGCTGCTTGAGGCCATGGCAGCCTAGGCATCAGTCAGGTGACCTCAGCTAAATGGCAAGACTATTATTATTATACAGTATTTATAAAGCGCCAATAGTTCGCTTAGCGCTGTACATTACAAAGGGGGACAGAACATGTGACAGAACAATACCAATACAATGCAAAACATGAGGGGATCGAGGGCCCTGCTCTTTCGAGCTTACAATCTAGGAGGGAGGGGATGGTGGCACAGGAGGAGATAGCTGTGGGGGATGGAGTGGTAGGAAGAGTGGAGGAGGTCGGTAAGTTAGCAGGGGGTGGGGTAGGCTTCCCTGAAGAGGTGGGTTTTCAGGGTGCGCCTAAAGGAGAGGAGAGTAGGTGATAATCTGATGGGTTGGGGCAGGGAGTTCCAGAGGATGGGTGACACCCTGGAGAAGTCCTGGAGGCGGGCATGGGAGGAGGAGACCAGGGAACTAGAGAGAAGGAGGTCTTGTGAGGAGCGGAGTGTGCGTGTTGGGCGGTACTTGGATATTAGGTCGGTGATGTAGTTCGGGGCAGTATGGTGGACGGCTTTGTACGTCAGTGTTAGGATTTTGAATTTGATCCGTTGCGCAATCGGAAGCCAGTGGAGGGATTGGCAGAGGGGGGTGGCGGAGATGGAGCGGTTGGAAAGGTGAATGAGTCTGGCAGCTGTATTCAGGATGGACTGAAGTGGGGATAGCCTGTGGCGAGGCAGGCCAGTGAGGAGGGAGTTGCAGTAGTCGAGTCGTGATATGATGAGGGAGTGGATGAGCTGTTTAGTGGTTTCTGGAGTTAGGAACGTGCGGATTTTGGCGATGTTGCGGAGGTGGAGTCTGCATGAGTTTGTTAAAGATTGGACTTGGGGCTGGAAGGATAGGTTGGAGTCCAGAATGACACCCAGTACTCTGGCCTGAGGGGTGAGTCACTGATTGGCTAGTTCTGCCTGAAGGTTAGACTCTTGGGCTCTTCAGCTGTGACAATGTTATTAAAGAGGTATTTTGCAATAGATCCGATTGTAGGCTAGGTTCAGATCTTTACATTTGGGAATGTGTGCTAAATCACGCTCTTCCCCGTCCCTCAGAGAAACACGCTGCATGTAGCAGACACGCGACAATGCCCTTCATTTTAAAAGTGGTAATAAACTGATTTTTAACTTGTCCCTACAGGTATGTCTAGAGCAGTGGCGTCCCTAGGGGGGTTTGGGCCACACCGGGTGACACCATCACAGGGGGTGCAGGATGTCGGCACAGACATCTGCACCCGCCCCGGTGTAATGGTAAAATGAGTATCCCCTGAAGCAACTGCGCATGTGCCGGTTTCAGGCTGAAGAAGCCGATTGCCGGCTCTGTGCTAAAGTTGGAGATCGGCTTCTTCGGCCTGAAACTGGCACATGCGCAGTTGCTCCAGGGGATACATATCTTCAAGGGATACTCATTTTACCGCTGCACCGCTCGTTCCTCTCTGGAGGGGTGACACCACCTATTACCGCACCGGGTGACACCAACCCTAGGGATGCCTCTGGTCTATAATAAGGCTTACCTGTAGGTACACTGAAGGTCTTCTAAACTTCCAGTGTTTATGTGATCTTCAGATTTGAAGCGGCTGGTGATGTCATTGGTGAATGCACGCTCTGCTCCGAATGGACGTCACATGGAATGTGCCGTCCAGAGCTCTGTGTTTCGACCGTGACTTCCGTGCGCCTGCTCGGGAGTGACGTAATCACAGCCCAGCCTTTCTAATGGCTGGAGAGCGTGAACCTGGAAGGAGGACTGGGTGAAGATGAAAGCGCCGGCAGCGGTGACCGCACGCCACTGGAGGACTTCGTTTTAAGGGAAGTCTCTCATAGTGGAATCCATTCCAGGGGGTCTTGCTTTTCACAAACAAAAGAGCTCTATCCGGGGCTTCCGCCAGCTTCTCCAATGTGAATTGGCCACATTGCCGCACTGGATCCCCCAAGGTCCCCTGACTCCACCATTCCAGGTTCAAAGAGCTGAACCTCACTCCCTGTCAATCGGCCAAGGGTGATGGAGGCCATCGTCTATCTCTCAGGACCGACTGCCCCATGTGCAACTTCTGTTCACATGGCATCTTTCTGTACTTTGGCACTTTTTGCCATCAAAGTTCTCATTTAAATAATTGCTAATACCACCAAGCCCCCCTCCCTCTAGGTCTTCCACACCCACCGTGGCGGCCCTACTACTCGTTTCGACCTAGCCCCAGGGACCTCATCGCTGGCCAGAATCTGTTTTGGCCCGGGGTCCCAGAGTGTGCTGTCATTTCAGAGAAATGTACCGTGACTCCTGTGTGCATGCGTGGA
>NW_028319838.1:57500-120550 GCF_062004578.1 Staurois parvus
TCTTCCTGGAGCTGATTGTTGGCTGAGTCCGCCCCATTTTGGCTATTCTTCTACCCATTTGAATGGTAGTTTTTTGCTTTCTTCCACGTCTTTCAGGTTTTGGTTGCCATTTTAAAGCATTTGCGATCATTTTAGCTGAGCAGCCGATCATTTTCTGCACTTCTTTATATGTTTTCCCCTCTCCAATCAACTTTTTAATCAAGGTACGCTGTTCTTCTGAACAATGTCTGGAACGACCCATTTTCCTCAGAATTTCAGAGAGAAATGCACTGTAACCGGCATGTCCAACATTTGCTGCCTTCCTTCCTTAAATAAGGGCAATAATTGCCACCTGTTTTTCAAAGAATGAATGACCTCACTAATAGAACTCCACACGGCTATTATTGTGAACACGCCCCTTTCAATGAGTGATTCAATGACACAGAATCAGCAGCATGCATGTCATGACTGTTGGGTCTGTTGGATTTCTATTACTCTACTATACCTGCTAGGAAATTATTTGCCATGTAGAAATATCATTTCTACCAAAAACAATGATTGATCCGGTTAGTGAGGTCTGACTGCTATTATTTTGAACACAACTGTACATACAATTATACTAATAGGTACAAATATTGAAGTATGTCATATCACATCACGCATAATACAGCATAGGTATTCCCTGATAAGGGAGTACCACCGGTCCTCCTGTACAGGGCCCAGTCCCCATCGGTTTAGTAGGGGATGCCCGGGCAGCATGAGGAATTGGATCATGGACAGGAGGCAGTGACCAAGGCAGTAAGGGGATTACAAGAACTGAGCCCCTGTATGGCTCTCCCTGCAGCAGCCGAAGGCTGGCTTCATCTCATGGGGCAGCACAGTGGCTGAATGGTTAGCACTTCCGCCTGGCAGTACTCGCGTCACTGGTTCAAATCCCAGCCACAGCACCTCCTGCCTGGAGTTTGCAGGTTCTCCCTGTGCCTGCGTGGGTTTCCTCCGGGTACTCCAGTTTCCTTCCACACTCCAAAGACATGCTGGTAGGTGAATTGGCTCCTGTCTAAACTGTCCTTAGTATGTGTATGTATGAATGTGAGTTAGGGACCTTAGATTGTACACCCCTTGAGGGTTAGGGACTGATGTGAATGTACAATATATATGTAAAGTGCTGCGTAAATTGATGGTGCTATATAAGTACCCGAAATAAATAAATCTCCTCTCCCTCTCACTTCCTGTTAGCTGCTGCAGGGAGAAACTACAGGGCATCTCTTCTAGTAAATGCTCATGGACAGGAGGCGGTAACCAGGGCGGGGGGGGGGGTGGATTTTGGGAACTGAACCCCTGTATGGCTCTTCCTGCAGCTGAAGGCTGACTTCATCTCTCCCTCTCACTACTTTTTAAGCTGCTGCAGGGAGAAACTACAGGGGATCTCTTCTAGTAAATTTTCCCACCCGCATCACTGGTCATCTCTCCTTAATAGTCTCCTTCCCCCTGCTGCTGGGCCCCCCGGTGTGCCTCTTCAGCAGTGCTGATGGCTTCTTCGCCTCTCCCTCCTGCCTTCCTGCTGATTGCTGCAGGGTATGGGGGATTGCTGCAGGATGGAGAAGCAGGTAAGGTAGGCTGTACGGGGCCCCATGATTTCTAACAGCAGCCCTGGGCACATTGAGCAACATATAGCAGATGATGTTGCTCGAATGGTATATTACGTAGGAGGTTCTTGAGAAAGGGGGTTTTTACATCCCCGAAACGTTTTGTTTTTTTTCTCCTCTCTCTTCACCAGGGTCTGGCTCCGCTATCCTTTTCATTACTGTATTCTGTGCACTGAAATCCTGTATGTATTTCAGTCTCGGTTCTATGTGTTCTATGTGTTTTTTTATCAAATCAGTTCTATTTTTATTTACAGTATGTTTTCTGTATCTATCTAGTTCTACCCTGATGAATTGTATGCACTAAAGCCCCTGAAATGTGTTGGCAGTAAAAACCCTTTTTGTGCCTTTAGGCTGCCTCCCCAGGATCAGCCTACCCAAACCGCAAGGTTCATGTTAGTGTGGCTTTCGGAGCCCCTGACCCATTTATTCAACAAACTGTTTTGTGTTTTCTCACCTGTCACACATCTACAAGTTGCCTTTTTACAGACAATACACAGTCAAGGACTAATGCCATCCGCACACCAGAGAAATCCCATACAGCCATTTCTGGTTTGCTGGGGTGTACATGTACTTTAGATAAGCCCATTGATGTCTCTGACATGCCAGTGAATGTTAATAAATGCTGTATGTTGATGTTAATGAGCTTTATCTCACCTTTCTCTGTTCTTTCTTTCCCTGCAGTTGTAACTGGAGCTACAGATGGAATTGGAAAGGCATATGCAGAAGAGGTGAGAATTGGGGTTTTGCTACAACACACAGGTCAACAAACTTTTCAGAAGACCAGTTTATTGTTTTTCAGACTAGGGGGGCTGGATTGTGGCCAGTGGGGGTAGAAAATGTCCCCAGGCCCAGCATTCATGAGAATAAATATGGCCTCAGGGTTTGTTCAGTAGCGGGAGCAATAGTGCCCCATCACTGGGGTCAGTGGGAGGCATAGCGCCCCATCACTGGTGTCAGTGGGAGGCATAGCGCCCCATCAGTGTGAGGCATAGTGCCCCATCACTGGTGTCAGTGGGAGGCATGGTGCCCCATCACTGGTGTCAGTGGGAGGCATGGTGCCCCATCACTGGTGTCAGTGGGAGGCATGGTGCCCCATCACTGGTGTCAGTGGGAGGCATGGTGCCACATCACTGGTGTCAGTGGGAGGCATGGTGCCCCATCACTGGTGTCAGTGGGAGGCATGGTGCCCCATCACTGGTGTCAGTGGGAGGCATGGTGCCCCATCACTGGTGTCAGTGGGAGGCATGGTGCCCCATCACTGGTGTCAGTGGGAGGCATGGTGCCCCATCACTGGTGTCAGTGGGAGGCATGGTGCCCCATCACTGGTGTCAGTGGGAGGCATGGTGCCCCATCACTGGTGTCAGTGGGAGGCATGGCGCCCCATCACTGGTGTCAGTGGGAGGCATGGCGCCCCATCACTGGTGGGAGGCATAGCGCCCCATGA
Source organism: Staurois parvus (assembly GCF_062004578.1). NCBI lineage: Eukaryota > Metazoa > Chordata > Amphibia > Anura > Ranidae > Staurois > Staurois parvus. Next base: position 60,570 of record NW_028319838.1, read on the forward strand.
TTGGTGTCAGTGGGAGGCATAGCGCCCCATCACTGGTGTCAGTGGGAGGCGTAGTGCCCCATTATTGGTGTTAATGAAGAGGATTCCATGATTACTTTTGGTTTTGTAGACTTTTTCATTTCTATAACTGACTAAATTATTCTGGTATTTTTCTGCAGCTGGCGAGGCATGGCATTTCCATCGTTCTTATCAGTAGATCGCAGGATAAGCTTGATATGGTGTCCAAAAATATCCGTGAGTCTGGTTCCCCTTTTATTTTTGACTCATTTCAGCTGTTATTTTTTTTTCAGTATGCTTTTAAAAATGGAAGAGAAAATCTTGTGGCTAATGACAACACGTCAATACTAGCTTTCCAAGACAGGTGACCATTTGGGGTATGATAAGTGACATCAAAACAAATGCCTGTACCTGGTGCATTGTGAGCTTCTCAAAATGTGCATTAGAAGCTACAGCAAATCAGATCGTCTACCTCATATCCTGAATGGAGGGTGTCCAATCATCCTCTAGCCCTTTCCTGTCCAGCCTAACTATCCCTGACCCACCTCTTTTATTAATTGGATGTCAGTTCTTTCAATTATGGAGGTTCACCATCGTGAACCTTAGGGTGGTCTGCATGTAGATGTATTGTGCCATGGGTCAACAACTTCTCCAGGCTGATATCCACCTAATGAACTCCTTTTGAGACTTGCATAACTCCTCCCAAGAGCCATCCTACTGCTTGCATCAGGGCTGATGGCTGTAGAGCAGAGTACTGAGGCAGGGCGATGTGATGTTTTCAGAAACCTGTTGGCCCCTCCCATCAGCCACCAGAAGCAAAGACCTGGGTCTAAAATCCATTGTGTAATGAAAATATGTTTTATTTAAAAATGTAATTTGCATGTTCATGAGGGGGAAGGGAGAAAACAGGGGTAGCAAAATATATACGTAAATTAAAATTCAACTTTAGTGGTTTTAAAGGCAGAAGAGATTTTCCTTAATGCATTCTCCTGCATTGAAGCAAAAAAAAAAAATTAATTGTGCAGCTTCCTCCTTACCCGAACCTCGATTCAGCACTGTGCCTGAGAGCAGTGGCATTCTCTGCTCTCTCTCCTCACTGGACAGGGAGACAGTAGCCGGAGCCATTGGCTCCTGCTGCTGTCAATTGCAGCCAGTGAACATAGCGCAGGGGATGGGGCCTGCGTTCTGTGTTCAAATGGACACTCACAGTGCAGTTCTGAATCGAACCCGCAGGAGTGCCTGCTTGCTATGAGGGTACTCAGCAGGGTGGAGGAGCCTGGAACGCCAGAAGGGGATCCGACAAGAGGAGGATCTGGGCTGCTCTGTGCAAAACTTCTACACACAGCAGGTAACTATGACACTGTATTTTTTTTTTTTTTTAATCTAGATATACAATTGCTTCAAAGCTAAACTCTGGGCAGAAGAAAATGACCCTTGCACCACCCCCCTTACAAGGGTTAAATGCTTGTCTTGTTTAGGAGATGATTGGTTAAGTAAATTACTAATCTTATTTCTCATACTTCCCCAGCAGTTGGCACTCCACCATTCTGACGTTCCTGGGATTTGGGCAGGTCCTCTTGTGTCCTCAGGTAAAGTGCAGGGCTTCAGGTCCTGCATTGTTCCCATTGAGGCTGCAGGTCCTGCATTGTTTCCCGTTGAGGCTGCAGGTCCTGCACCGTTCCCGTTGAGGCTGCAGGTCCTGCACGGTTCCCGTTGAGGCTGCAGGTCCTGCACGGTTCCCGTTGAGGCTGCAGGTCCTGCACGGTTCCCGTTGAGGCTGCAGGTCCTGCATCGTTTCCGTTGAGGCTGCAGCCTGTCTGGCAGTGAAAAGGAGCAGCTTTGGGGGTGTTGCTCTTACAGAAGAGAGCCTGCAAGAGTAATTAATAAATTATTTGACCGTATTCCTGTCCCCTAGAAAAAAACAAGTATAAAAGGGGCCCCACTGCAAGGATAGAGTTAAGTTTGAAGCTTTGGGACCAAAACACTACACCGATGAATCAGGCGTAAAAAAGAATTGCTGTGACACATTTGCACCAAAAATAACTATTCAACAAAACACACACCCCCTGGGTACCGATGTCCAGCTTGGGAAATCCTGATTCACGTATAATTGCTGACTTGTATTTGTGAGTTTTGTCCCCCTGAAGTCCCTGTGTATAATTGTGATTGTAAGTCACTTGAAAGTTATGGAGGGGCAGGGAGAGGAAAGTCTCTCAGTGGGATGAGCAGCGATGCCGGTTTCCCCCTGGCTCTCCCATGTTTCTGTGGGTGGATGAGAAATGCCAGAGCTGCTTTTTGGAACATCTTGCAGGATCTCCTACTCTGCGCTGGCTCGGTAAGTCTGCTGTAGCCGGTACTGACCAATATCCTCTCAGCTAGTCTCTTCCAGGATCCCAGATGCTTCTCAGTGGTTGGCCCTGAGTCATATCAAGAGTAGGTCACGCACTCGTGTATCTCTCAAAAGATGAAGGAATGCTCTCATTTCCTCATACTTCTTATGTTATGTCAGACATGTATGTTTACATCTACAGTATCTGTCAGAAGTGAGTACACCCCACACATTTTTGTTTTTTTAATATTTGATTCTGTCTTTTCATGTGACAACACTGAAGAAATGACACTTTGCTACAATGTGACGTAGTCAGTGTACAGCTTGTATAACATGTAAATTTGCTGTTCCCTCAAAATAACTCAACGCACCGCCATTAATGTCTAAACCGCTGGCAACAAAAGTGAGTACACCCCTAAGTGAAAATGTCCAAATTGGGCCCAAGGTGTCCATATTTTGTGTGGCCGCCATTATTTTCCAGCACTGCCTTAACCCTCTTGGGCATGGAGGTCACCAGAGCTTCACAGGTTGCCACTGGAGTCCTCTTCCACTCCTCCATGATGATATCACGGAGCTGGTGGATGTTAGAGACCTTGTGCTCCTCCACCTTCCGTTTTGAGGATGCCCCACAGATGCTTAATAGGGTTTAGGTCTGGAGACATGCTTTGCCAGCCCATCACCTTTACCCTCAGCTTCCTTAGCAAGGCAGTGGTCGTCTTGGAGGTGTGTTTGGGGTTATGTTGGAATACTGCCTTGCGGTCCAGTCTCCGAAGGGAGGGGATCATGTTCTGCTTTAGTATGTCACGGTACATGTTGGCATTCATGGTTCCCTCAGTGAACTGTAGCTCCCCAGTGTCGGCAGCACTCATGCAGCCCCAGACCATGACACTCCCACCACCATTCTTGACCGTAGGCAAGACACTTGTGTTTGTACTCCTCACCTGGTTGTCGCCACACAGGCTTGACACCATCTGAACCAAATCAGTTGATCTTGGTGTCATCAGACCACAGGACATGGTTCCAGCAATCCATGTCCTTAGTCTGCTTGTCTTCAGCAAACTGTTTGTGGGCTTTCTTGTGTATCATCTTTAGAAGAGGCTTCCTTCTGGGACGACAGCCATGCAGGCCAATTTGATGCAGTGTGCGGCGTATGGTCTGAGCACTGACAGGTTGACCCCCCGCCCCTTCAACCTCTGCAGCAATGCTTGCAGCACTCATATGTCTATTTCACAAAGATAACCTCTGGATATGACGCTGAGCACGTGCACTCAACTTCTTTGGTCAACCATGGCGAGGCCTGTTCTGAGTAGAACCTGTCCTGTTATACCACTGTATGGTCTTGGCCACCGTGCTGCAGCTCAGTTTCAGGGTCTTGGCAATCTTCTTATAGCCTAGGCCATCTTTATGTAGGAGCAACAATTCTTTTTTTCAGATCCTCAGAGTTCTTTGCTATGAGGTGCTATGCTGAACTTTCAGTGACCAGTATGAGAGCGTGAGAGCAATAACACCATATTTTACACACCTGCTCCCCATTCACACCTGAACTTGTAACACTAACGAGTCACATGACCCCAGGGAGGGAAAATGGCTAATTGGGCCCAATCTGCACCTTGCCACTTAGAGGTGGACTCATTTTTGTTGCCAGCGGTTTAGACATTAATGGCTGTGTTGAGTTATTTTGAGGGGACCGCAAATTTATATGTTATACAAGCTGTACACTCACTACGTCACATTGTAGCAAAGTGTCATTTCTTCAGTGTTGTCACATGAAAAGATAGAATCAAATATTTACAAAAATGTGAGGGGTGGACTCACTTCTGGGAGATACTGTGTGTGTAATAACCGTAGACTAAAAAGCTGACATTTATCTTGTTTTATTTTGTCTCCACTCCCCGGCCCCACCATCATTCTACTCAAACATTTAAATAAAGCCTTTATGTTTTCATTACATAGTATATTTAATGTGATGTCATCATTGGGTCTCTGTGCTTCTCTCTGCTATTCAAGCAGCTCGTGGCTAGTGGGAGAGGTTGGCAGGGTGCTGTACATAGCTTCCTGAAAACACCACAGCACCCTGCCTCAGTACTCCTCTCAAGAGCTCTCAACCCTGATGCAAAAAATGTGCTGGCTCTTAGGAGTTATGCAAATATTAAAATGCCTTGATGGGTGGGTGTCATTCTAGAGGAGTGGGCATTCCTAGGGAGATTGAATTTGCATGCAGACCACTCTAAATAACACCCATATGTGATGCAAAGCTTTCATGATTGAAAGAACTTAAATCCAGAAAATTAAAGGGGAAGACGATGGACAGTAAAGCTTGGGAGGAAATAGCTAGATCAGGGGTAGGCCACTTTTTAGCGGTAGATGTCTGCCTGAACAACATGAAGGATCAAAAATCACCGGGGTTTAGGAAATTAACAAGCAAGGCCTAACTAAATAGGAGAACAATGTGTGTACGGTGTCAGTCAGTAGGGCGGTGGACAGTGTCCGTCATTAGGGCAGAGGTTAGCGTCACTAGTTCATTTTATTTAATTTTTTAATTTTATATTACATTTTTTATTTTTTACAATTTTCTTTGCAGGGGGGTTGGGGGGGCGTGGGGCCGTAGAGGGGTTGGTGAAATATCAGGGGTCGGCGTAGTGTTACCAATTGTTTTCTTGGTGACTGTGGTCCCAGCTGCCTGGAGATCATTGACAAGATCCTCGCGTGTAGTTCTGGGATGATTCCTCACTGTTCTCATGATCATTGACACTCCACGAGGTGAGATCTTGCATGGTGCACCAGACCTAGGGAGACTGACACTTGTTTTGTGTTCCTTCCATTTGTGAATGATTGCACCAACTGTTGTCACCTTCTCACCAAGCTGCTTGGCAAAAGTTTGGTAGCCCAGTCCAGCCTTGTGTAGGTCTACAATCTTGTCCCTGACATCCTTGGACAGCTCTTTGGTCTTTGCCATAGTGGAGAGTTTGGAATTTGATTGATTGTTTGATTGCTACTGTGGACAGGTGTCTTTTATACAGGTAACAAAATGAGATTAGCAGCACTCCTTTTTAAGAGGCTGCTTCTAATCTCAGCTTGTTACCTGTATGAAAGACACCTGGTAGCCAGAAATCCTGAATGATAGGGGATCAAATACTTCTTTCCCTCATGAACATGCAAATTGGCATCATTTGTTGGACATGCATTTCTTTTGAATTTTTTTGTTGCTATTCTGTCTCTGTATTACAATACACCAAACATTCAATTTTTAGACTGATCAGCTCTTTGTGAGTGGGCAAACATTCAAGTGCACTCAGGTTTAATTTGAGGGTATGTACATCCAAATTGGAGGAAGGGTTTAGGAATTACAGCTCTTAAGAGCAGCCATCCCCATTTTTCAAGGGACCAAAAGTAATTGGACAATTGAATCAAAAGCTGTTTCATGGCCAGGTGTGGGCTACTCCTTTGTTATTTCTTCATCAATTAAGCAGGTAAAAGGTCTGGAGTTGATTTTAAGTGTGGTGTTTGCATTTGGAATCTATTGCTGTGAACCTATATCATGCGTTCAAAGGAGCTATCAATGCAAATGAAACAGGCCATTGTAAGGCTTCAAGAACGAAACAAATCCATCAGAGAGATCGCAGCAACATTAGGATTGGCCACATACACAGTTTGGTACATTCTGAGGAAAGAAGAACGCACTGGTGAGCTCAGCAACATAAAAAGTCATGGACGTCCACGGAAGACAACAGTGGTGGATGATCGCAGGATCCTCTCTATGGTAAAGAAAAACCCATTCACAACATCCAGACAAGTGAAGGACACTCTCCAGGAGGTGGGCATATCATTGTCAAAGTCTACAATCAAGAGAAGACTTCACGAGAGCAAATACAGAGGGTTCACCACAAGGTGCAAACCATTCATAAGTCTGAAGAATAGAAAAGCCAGATTAGACTTTGCCAAAAAACCTCTAAAAAAAAAAAAGCCGGACCAGTTCTGGAAAAGCATTCTTTGGACAGATGAAACTAAGATTAATCTGTACCAGAATGACGGGGAGAAATATGTGTGGAGAAGGCTTGGAACAGCTCATGATACAAAGCACACAACGTCATCTCTAAAACATGGTGGAGGCAGTGTGATGGCATGGGCATACATGGCTTCCAGTGGCACTGGGTCATTGGTGGTTATTGATGATGTGACAGAAGACAGAAGAAGCCGGATGAATTCTGCAGTGTTTACAGATATACGGTCAGTCCAGATTCAGCCAAATGCAGCAAAGTTGATTGGACAGCGCTTCACAGTACAGATGGACAATGAGCCAAAACACACTGCAAAAGCAACCCAGGAGCTTCTGAAGGAAAAGAAGTGGAATATTCTGCAATGGCCGAGTCAATTACCTGATCTCAACCCAATTGAGCATGCATTTCACTTGCTGAAGGCAAAACTAAAGGCAGAAATACCCACAAACAAAGAACAACTGAAGACAGCTGCAGTTAGAGCCTGACAAAGCATCAGAAAGGAGGAAACCGAGCCTTTGGTAATGTCCATGGGTTCCAGACTTCAGGCAAAGCATCAGAAAGGAGGAAACCCAGTCTTTGGTAATGTCCATGTGTTCCAGACTTCAGGCAGTCATTGCCAGTAAAGGATTCTCAACAAAATATTACAAATTTAACATTTTATTTGATTATATTCAATTGTCCAATTACTTTTGGTCTCTTGAAAAAGGGGGGATGGCTACTCTTAAGAGCTGTACTTCCTAAACCCTTCCCCCAATTTGGATCTACATACCCTCAAATTAAACCTGAGAGTGCGCACTGTCCGCCTAGATCCATTATAGAACTATAGCTTGAATGTTTTGGTAAATGCCTGAAAAAATCTAAACATATGTTTATTTTTTTACAAAAGGTGAACCTGGCCTTTTCAAGGCTTGTTTCCACCTTTCACTTCCACCCTGTAATACCATAAGCTAAAGGGGAGGAAAGCTGCACTCAGTCTTAGTCCCTATGAGCTTCTATTACTCCAACTGGTGCAATCATTAAATCATTATCAAAATAATACTCGGTGATCCTTTCATGAAGGTTCTTGTTTAGGTACGTATAGTTATGGGGTGACAGCGCTCTGTCCAAGGCTTCCAATTGTTCTCTGGCATTGTGAACCTGTCCCAACCATTTTTGGTGGAGACTATAGGCTGCCATGCCGACACTCTATGGGCATGATTGTTGACACTATCAGGAGCAATGATGTGCAGCTGCAAGCGCATGTAGACCGGAAGTGGCTGAAAGGCTGGAGGAGATCAGCAGCACTGAGATGCAAAAAAGGGGGAAAAAAAGGCAAATACGATGAATGTATGTGTGTACGATTCTCCTTCTCAGGGTAGGGGGTGCACGTTCCCGTCTACCTGCACTGTCTTTGGCTCCTGTACATGTCAGTCACCGGGTTCCGGGTAGCGTTTCATGGCTGGGACCCGGCGATTGGGAGATCACCTAGTAAAACAGTGCACACCAATAATACATAGTTAACCCTTTGATTGCCCCCGTTGTTAACCCCTTCCTGCCCAGTCTCATTAGTACAGTGTCTGTGCGTTTTATGAGCACTGATGATTTTATTAGTGTAACTGGAAATGTCAGTGGCAGATAGTCAGAATGCCCACTGTACTATCATGGTCCCGCTAGAAGTCGCTGATTGCTGCCATTGTTAAAAAAAAAAAAAAAAAAAAAAAAAAAATTCCAGTATCCATACCTCTAGTTTGGAAATGCTATAATTTTCACGCAAACCAATTAATATACGCCTATTGATATTTATGTATTTATTTATTTCACCAAAGACACGTAGCAGAATACTTTTTGGTCTATATTTATGAATAATTTTTTTTTAATGTATAAGTTTTAGAGCAAAAATTATAATTTTCTTTTCTTTCTTACAGCACAAAACATATAAAAAAAAACCTCGGTGGTGATCAAATACCGCCAAAAAGCTCCATTTTGTGTGGGGGGAAAACAAATTATATAAATTTCATTTGTGTACAAAGTTTCATGACTGCGTAGTTGCCAGTTTAAGTAGCACAGTGCCATATAGCAAAAACAATGGCCTGGTCATAAAGGGGCGAGGGGGGGGGGGTGTTCGGGGGTGGTAAATCTGCTGGAGGGCAAGTTTTTAAGGAATTGGACAATGTTTCCCTTGTATGTCAAGCCATTGCACATGGCAGGACTTTTTTTTTTTTTTTTTTTTTTTTTTTGAGTGGTAGTTGCAGTTTCTGGACCCCCAACTGCCCAAAGACAGCCAAACTTCTCCATAAAGTGAAGCTAAGGGTTTTTGTGTGTCATGCCTTCATCCTCAAGATACCAAGCTGCCTGCTGCAAGCCACATTCCTGCACATGCAAACATTTCATTAAAAGCAACTTTTAGCCCAGTCCCCAGTTGTGCAGACATAATCAGAGGAATTATTTTCTCTTCCTGCCTGCTGTTTAAGAAGTGAACTTTTAATCAAACCCAGCAGCCATTGTGAGTGTCACTTTCCAGTTTCTGCTTGAACGGGCCACATGATCCTCGCGCCTGCTTTCCGTGAATGGAGAAGTGCATGATGGGATTACAGAAGCTCTTGGCCTGATTTTTCTGAATGAATGGAAATAAATCGGACTGTCTTTCAGTGTGCGGAGTAAAGCTTTTCCTCTCATAGGCTACTGCCAGACTCAGCAACTTAGATTTATTATGGGGGGGGGGGGCAATCAAATGGTTAATGATATTTTTAGATGTTGGTGAAGCATGTGGGGGGCTTGAGGTACTGGCCTGTCATGTCTCTTTTGGACTCCAATGGAGAAATCTCCTCCTTCCTGTCTTCTGTCCACCTTGATGTTGAGTGTTTACACTTCAGTTGCATTCTTATTATAAAATGGGTACTATTGTATGTGCTACTTGCATAGTTTACTTTATTATTATTATTATTATTATACAGTATTTATATAGCGCCAAAAGTTTGCTCAGTGCTGTACATTACAATGGGAGACAATACATGAGACAGTACAATAACAATACAATACACGAGGGGTTCAAGGGCCCTGCTCCTTGGAGCTTACAATCTAGAAGGGAGGGGCTAGTGGTACAGGAGGAAATGGCTGTGGGGGATGGAGTGGTAGGAGGAGTGGAGGAGATCGGAAGTTAGGTGAGGGCGAGGTAGGCTTCCCTGAAGAGGTGGGTTTTCAGGGTGAGCCTAAAGGTGAGGAGGGTAGGTGACAGTCTGATGGATTGGGGTAGTGAGTTCCAGAAGATGGGGGAAGCCCCGGAGAAGTCCTGGAGCCGGGCATGGGAGGAGGAGACCAGGGAGCTAGAGAGTAGGAGGTCTTGTGAGAAGCGAAGATTACGTGTTGGGTGGTATTTGGCTATCAGGTCGGTGATGTAGTTTGGGGCAGTATTATGAACAGCTTTATACGTCAGTGTTAGCAATTTGAATTTTATGCGTTGGGCAATCGGAAGCCAGTGGAGGGAATAGCAGAGGGGGTGGCGGATACGGAGCGGTTGGTAAGGTGGATGAGTCTGGCCTCAGAGTTCAGGATAGACTGAAGTAGGGATAGCCTGTGACGAGGTAAGCCAGTGAGGAGGGAGTTGCAGTAGTCGAGATAATAAGGGAGTGAATGAGTTGCTTAGTAGTTTCTGGGGTTAGGAACGAACGTATTTTGGAGATGTTGCGGAGGTGGAGCCTGCATGAATTTGCCAGCGATTGCACATGGGGCTGGAAGGACAGATTGGAGTCTAGAGTGACACCTAGAACTTTGGCTTGCGGGGTGGGACTGATGGTGGTGTTGTTGGTCGTGATAGAGAGGTTGGGGGGGGGGGGTGCGGGCTGGGGGGAGAACTAGGAGCTCGGATTTGGAAAGGTTTCATTTGAGGAAGTGGAGTGACATCCAATCTGATATGTCGCTCAGTAGGCAAGTAATTCGAGCGGAGGCTGAAGGGGTGAGGCGAGGGGTAGAGAGATAGATTTGCGTGTCATCGGCGTAGAGAGGGTAATTGAAGCCGTGGGAGTGTATCAGCTGGCCAAGGGAGGAGGTGTAGATGGAGAAGAGAAGGGGCCCAAAGACAGAGCCTTGAGGGACCCCAACAGAGAGGGGGAGATGGCAGCGTTCTAGGTAATACTGAAGGAGCGCTGGGATAGATAGGAAGAGAGCCAGGAGAGAGCGGAGTCTCTGAGGCCAAGAGAGTATCGTTTGAGGAGGGGGTGGTCAACTGTGTCGAAGGCCGCAGAGAGGTCAAGGAGAAGGAGCACTGAGTAGTGGCCATTAGCTTTGGCGGTTAGCAGGTCGTTGGTGAGTTTGAGGAGGGCGGTTTCAGTGGAGTGTAGGGGACGGAAGCCAGACTGTAGCGGATTGAGGAGGTTGTTGTCGTTGAGGTGGGAGCTTAGGGAAGGTTTTTTAAGTATGGGAGTGATGTGCTCATGCTTTAGAGGGGAGGGGAATGCACCAGTAGAGAGGGAGAGGTTGAGGATGTGAGTGAGGGAGCGTAGGATGGAGGAGGAGGGTGACCGTAGGAGTTGTGTGGGGACAGGGTCAAGGGGGCAAGTGGTGAGATGGGCTTCGGAGAAGACCTTAGTGACCTCTTCAGTGGTAGCAAGGTCGAAGGAGTGGAGTGTTGAGGGGGTTTTAGTGTGAGGGATGTTAGGTGGGGTGGAGGTCTGGGCAGTTGCGAGGTCAGAGGAGAGGAGTGTTGAGGGGGTTTTCATGTGAGGGAGGCTAGGTGGGGTGGAAGTCTGAGCACTGGCGATGTCCCTACGAATTGCGTCGATCTTGTTTTGGAAGTAGTTAGCAATCTTGTAGGTGGTGAGTGAGGTACTGGGTGGGGGTGGTGAGAGAGTAGAGAGTTAAAAGTAGAGAAGAGCCAGCGAGGACTGGAGGAGAGGGTATTGATGAGGGTTACAAAGTAGGCTTGTTTGGCAGCATGAAGGGAGGAGGTGTAGGTGAGGAAGGCCGATTTTTATCGGTTGAACGCTTGTTGGGATCTGTTTGGATTCCATTTGTTTACTTCTGTGTAGCTTTAGCCCAGTGGTCATCAAACTGTGGCCCTTTGCTTGCTTTTATCTGACCCTTGGGGCACTATTTCCTCAGAGCTCTGAGGAGGAAGGGACGCCCTTCGAAACGCGTCAGCTGTTACCTGAGTGTCCACTTCTATGATGGGACTCGCGCAGGCTGCTTTTATCCTTAGTCCCTTTGTGGACTTACATGCTTGATATACTTCATTGTTTGTGAGTATTATTCTGTGACTAATACATTTTGGCGTACTGAGGTAATGCGCAAGGTTGGTGCGCTTTTTGTTTGTTTTTCGCTTCACCAACTAATTCCTCCCAGTGATACCAAAGATGGAGCACAATTCCAACCAATGACACCAACGATTGGGCACAGTTCATCCCAATGATACTAAGAATGGAGGCCAATGTCACCATCAATGGGGCACAATTCCTCTCACTAACACCAAAGATGGGGCATTATTTATTCCCATTGATGTCGGGACAGGCCCCCTAAACTCTGAAGGACGGTAAACTGGCCCTTTACTTAAAAAGTTTGGAGACCCCTGCTTTAGCCTAATGAGGTGACTGCCAGCAAGTGGTCAAATCTCTTAGCACGGGATCAAAATTGCCTTTGCAGCTCTAGCCTTTGGAGGTTTAAACACATGCATGTATTAAAAAAAACAAGCTACATTTCCTTTAAAGTGTGAGGTAAGTCAAAACCTAATAAAAAATACTGAAAAAATGCAGCGCAACCCCCTCCCTAACTTACATTATTTCATATGTGGAAAATGATTATGAATGATGGTGGGACCCCCCCAAATAATCCAAGTTCTTACACACTCTAATCGTATTCAACCATATATACTGTGCAGCCTAGATATTACAAAACACTTTATGAATAGTGGTGGAAGACTCCAATGTATTCCAATATGTGTTTTAAGTCCAACATACAATTCAAATTCCACTTGTGAATATAAAGCACTACGTGTGATCCACCACCCATCGCACCAACTACGCATCTCAAGGGATTGACCTATACACTAATTGGGTCTCAGTGCACCTTTTTATCTTTAAGGGCTAGTCCACCCTAGATGCAGTCCAGTGCGATTGTTTTTGTTTTTTTTTTTTGCATCAAAAATGCATGCACAGTTGTTTCCATGTATTCCAGTGGCCTTAGTTCACACCAGTACAGTCAGTTCCAAAGTAGAACATGCTGCATTTTTTTCTGCACAGAACCATACTGGAACATAGCAAACTGAGTGGAGTGTGGTGTGAGCATCTGGAGTGCGTTGTTTTTTTGTTTTGTTTTTTTTGTGGTGTGAACTGACCCTTAATGGGATATTTTATCTGATTGTGGATCTCTGCAAATTCACCAGTAGCCCTTCCACTCCTGGCTTGCATCAAGATCTCCGAATTAACAATGACACTTCGCTCGTTAACAGCAGCTTAAAGAGCTCAAGACAAGGCCATCATCATGCATACCTCTTAACCACTTCCAGACCGGACACTTTTACCCCCTTCCTGACCAGGGCAATTTTCAGCTTTCAGCGCTATCACACTTTGAATGACAATTGCGCAGTCATGCAACACTGTACCCAAATAAATTTTTTACCATTTTTTGGAGACAGATAAAGCTTTATTTTGGTGGTATTTATTTACCGCTGGGATTTTTATTTTTTTTGCTATGTAAATGAAAAAGTCCAAAAATTTTAACAAAAGCGTTTTTTTTTTTTTTTTTTTTATAAAATTTTGCAAATTAAATATTATTTCATCATAAATCTTTGCCAAAATGTATTCCGTTATCTTTTTAGTAAAAAAACAAAAAAAACAAATTAGTTTATAACCAAAAATTATAATTTTTAAACTTTTTTTTTTTTACATTTTTATTTTATTTTTCTTATTTGTTTTTTTTTTTTTTTTTACATAATGTCACCCTAGCAGTACAGTGTCACCATGGTGACACTGTACTACTTGTGGGCTGTGATGAAGATTTTTTATTTTTTTTTTACACTGATTGCTTTTATACCCATATAGGATGTAAAAGCAATCATTTCTCTTTCTCTCTGTCTGCATTCCTGCACTCATTGAGAAGTACTGAGTGAGCTGTGATTGGTCACAGCTTGTCACATGGTACAAGGCTTTTGTGAATAGCCTTGTACCATGTGACCTCTGTGATCATTCACAGATTTCACACGTAGTAAGCAATGATGTCACAAGTGACATCTTGCTTACTACTTTGCATGTGATCACTGATTGGCCAATAAGTGATCACATGATCGGGACCTCGTACAAAGGTCCCGTCCGACGATCGGTGTTTCACTGTGTCCGGAGGACACAGCGGGCACCGGATCGCGGTGCTGCGTGCTCCCAGGGAGCGCGCACAAGCAGGGTGCGGGGAGGCCGTTCATAAACGGCCACCCGACCCTGTACTGCCACCGTCCGGCCGTTTTATATGCAACGGCCGGTCGGGAAGTGGTTAAGAACCATGAATTTTATTGAAAAGCACTAAAAAAATCACTCGCAGTAAAATTCAATATTTCTAGTGCAGTGCAAGAAAATCAGCTTGCCAATTTAATGTATTGCTTCCTTAAGGAGCTAAGACATCGGCATCACCTCAGTATTACTACATTCAGTGTCACGTTGGTTTACGTGATGTCGCTGGCTCCACCCGGACTTGTTTCGTCAGTTTACGGGCCTTTCTCAAGGGAAACATTTTTATTTAGTCAAAACCTTACTAAGCTTAAATCTACTGCCACCTCCATTCCAATCCTATTCCATCTACCCTGTAAAAGGAAAGATGTCTATACTTGGCTATTCTGAAGACACATGATCAGGTCCCAGCACCAACTTCAGTGTAGAGGAGGGACAGCTGACAACGGCTGCCCCATAGTAAGCCTGTCGGTGATGTTATCGCCCAGACTCTGCAGCCATTGTGGCTGCCTCTCTTCTACACTGAAGCCACTGCTGGAGACTGGATGTGACTTGAACGGATCAGCTTCAGAATAGGGAAGTATAGACCTCTTTTCTATTACAGGATAGAATAAACTTAGAATGGGGTTGGGAGTAAATTTAAGCTTGGTTAGCCTTTGACTTGACTTACACGAATAAAGAATAATTCCAGGCATCAGTATGTTATACAAGATTACATTGGACCAGCTTGGACAGGTGTGACTATGTATATACCACACCTAGTAGCCACGTGTTGAACAGCCAGTCTGATGCATTGTGAATACAGGAGGTTACATAGTTAGTCTGGCTGAAAAAGTCAATCCAGTTCAACCATTAAAAAAAAAAAAAGATAATCCTATACCCACAGTTGATCCAGAGGACGGCAAAAAAACCCAGCAAAGCACGATCCAATTTGCTCCTGCAGGGAAAATAAAATCCTTCCTGGTCTCCTGAGATACCACTCAACATGATCGCCATTCAGAGAATGCTTTGCAGTTTCTGAATGAATGCAAAATGTTCTCTGATTGGATGAGGTGGAGAGCATGATGTCCTTGCCCTGCCTCTCCACCTCATCCAATCAGAGAACACTTTACAGTCATTCAGAGAAGTGGCAAGTACCCGACCTCCTGTATTCACAATGCAAGAGAAGCTGCTTGGCGCAGGACCTAGAAGCAAGTTGAGATCACCAATGTAGCGATGTGTACTTCAATGATTTCCAGCTTCTAGGTGCATTGGCCAGCTATGGTATAATACACAATCACATTGGTTCAAGCTGGAACAATTATACTATGTATAACATGCCAATGCCTGGGATTCATCTTTAAAGCATACTTACCAACAACATGGTGCTGGGTCTCTGGGTTCTGTAAACCCTGCCAGCTGTTCTTTTTGTATGCCCATTTTCTGGGTAGGCATGCCAAAATCACGCTCCCTTTATGAGTTTGTCCTGCCCATACCCTATTTCTTAATTATGCAGGGGCTGTGTATCACACACACTTTATGGGACAAGCTCACCCATACCCTGATACCCGAAATTGAAGCCTCTTGAGTTGATGCCTGTGCAATAACTCAAATTATTCCTTCCTTCCTGATCCCCCAAGAGACAATCGGATATTCCCTAGATCAACTTTACCTATAAATGTTAGTATCCAGATATATTCTGTGTATCTAAGACAGAATCCAGGCCTTTCCAACAGCAATACACTGAGCTGGCCACAACCAACTCTTGAGGGAGTCTATTCCACATTTTCACAGCTCTTACTGTGAAGAAACCTTTCCGTGTTTGGAGATTACATTTCTTTTCTTCCAGATGTAAAGAGCGCCACCTTGTCCTCTGTGATGACCTCAGGGTGAATAACTCTACACCGAGTTCTCTATATGAACCACTGATGTATTTCTACATGGAGTTCATATCCCCCCTTATATATTATACATGGAGATCATATCCCCCCTTATGTATTATACATGGTGATCATATCCCCCCTTATGTATTATACATGGAGATCATATCCCTCCTTATGTATTATACATGGAGATCATATCCCCCCTTATGTATTATACATGGAGATCATATCCCCCCTTATGTATTATACATGGTGATCATATCCCCCCCTTATATATTATACATGGAGATCATATCCCCCCTTATATATTATACATGGAGATCATATCCCCCCTTATGTATTATACATGGAGAGCATATCCCCCCTTATGTATTATACATGGAGATCATATCCCCCCTTATGTATTATACATGGTGATCATATCCCCCCCTTATATATTATACATGGAGATCATATCCCCCCTTATATATTATACATGGAGATCATATCCCCCCTTATGTATTATACATGGAGAGCATATCCCCCCTTATGTATTATACATGGAGTTCATATCCCCCCTTATATATTATACATGGAGATCATATCCCCCCCCTTATGTATTATACATGGAGATCATATCCCCCCCCCCTTATGTATTATACATAGAGATCATATCCCCCCTTATGTATTATACATTATTATTATTATTACTACGAGTTTATATAGCGCCAAAGGGTTTGCTCAGTGCTGTACAATAGGGGGGACAATACATGGCACAGTACAACAACAACAAACAACGTACGAGGGGTAAGAGGGCCCTACTCTTACGAGCTTACAATCTAGGAGGGAGGGGGTAAAGGTACAGTAGGAAGTGGCTGAGGGGGATGAAGTGGTGGGAGGAATGAGGGAGGATGGCCGTTAGGTGAGGGTGGGGTAGGCTTCCCTGAAGAGATGGGTTTTGAGGGAGCGCCTGAATGTGAATAGGGAAGGCGACAGTCTGATGGATTGGGGCAGTGAGTTCCAGAGGATGGGGGAGGACCTGGAGAAGTCCTGCAGTCGTGCATGGGAGGAGGAGACCAGGGAGCAGGATAGAAGGAGGTCCTGTGAGGAGCGAAGGGTACGGGTAGGGTGGTACTTGGTGATCAGGTTGGTGAGGTAGTCAGGGGCAGTGTTGTGAACGGCTTTGTAGGTCAGGGTTAGGAGTTTAAATTTGATGCGTTGGGCAATCGGGAGCCAGTGGAGGGAGAGGCAGAGGGGGGTGGCAGAGGTGGAGCGGGTGGTGAGGTGGATGAGTCTGGCAGCTGAGTTCAGGATGGTCTGGAGCGGGGAGAGCCTGCACTTGGGTAGGCCAGTGAGGAGGGAGTTGCAGTAGTCAAGGCGTGAGATGATGAGGGAGTGTACTAGAAGTTTGGTGGTGTCTGGGGTGAGGAAGGAGCGTATCTTGGCAATGTTGCGAAGATGGAGCCTGCATGTGTTTGTGAGTGATTTGACATGAGGTTGGAGGGAGAGGTTCGCGTCAAGAATGACGCCAAGGACTTTGGCTTGCGGGGCGGGAGTGATAGTGGAGTTGTTGGTGATGATGGATAGGATGGGGGGGGGGGTGTTGGCAGGGGGAAAGATGAGGAGCTCGGTTTTGGAGAGGTTGAGCTTGAGGAAATGTAGCGACATCCAGTCTGAGATGTCATTTAGGAGGTGAGTGATGCGGGCGGAGATAGTGGGGGTGAGGTGAGGGGTGGAGAGGTAGATTTGGGTGTCGTCAGCATAGAGGTGATAGTTGAAGCCGTGAGATTGTATGAGTTTGCCCAGGGAGGAGGTGTAGATGGAGAAGAGAAGGGGTCCAAGGACAGAGCCTTGGGGGACCCCAACAGAGAGGGGGAGGGAGGGGGAGGTGGCACCATTGTAGGTGACACTGAAGGAGCGTCGGGATAGGTAGGATGAGAACCAAGAGAGAGCAGTATCTCTGATGCCAAGGGAGAGTAGTTTATTAAGGAGGAGGGGGTGGTCAACTGTGTCGAAGGCCGCAGAGAGGTCCAGGAGAAGGAGGACAGAGTACATACATGGTGATCATATCCCCCTTATGTATTATACATGGAGATCATATCCCCCCCTTATGTATTATACATGGAGACCATATCCCCCCTTATGTATTATACATGGAGATCATACCCCCCTTATGTATTATACATGGAGATCATATCCCCCCCTTATATATTATACATGGAGATCATATCCCCCCTTATATATTATACATGGAGATCATATCCCCCCTTATGTATTATACATGGAGATCATACCCCCCTTATGTATTATACATGGAGATCATATCCCCCCCTTATATATTATACATGGAGATCATATCCCCCCCTTATATATTATACATGGAGATCATATCCCCCCTTATATATTATACATGGAGATCATATCCCCCCCTTATATATTATACATGGAGATCATATCCCCCCTTATGTATTATACATGGAGATCATATCCCCCCTTATGTATTATACATGGAGATCATATCCCCCTTATGTATTATACATGGAGATCATATCCCCCCTTATGTATTATACATGGTGATCATATCCCCCCTTATGTATTATACATGGAGATCATATCCCCCCTTAATCTCCTCTTCTCAAGAGAGAATAAAATCAGTTCCTCTAATCTTTCCTCATAGCTGATCCCCTCCATGCCTCGTATCAGTTTGGTTGCCCTTCTCTGTACTTCCTCCAGTTCCCCAATGTTCTTTTTGTGAATTGGTGCCCAAAACTGAACTGCATATTCCAGATGAGGTCTTGCTACTGATTTGTACCCCGGGGGGGGGGGGGGGATGATATTTCTCTCTGGAGTCTATACCTCTCCTAATACAAGAGAGGATTTTGCTCGCTTTAGAAGCCGCAGCTTGGCATTGCATGCCATTATTAAGCTTGCGATCTACCAGAACTCCTAGATCCTTCTCAACTATTCACCCCCCCCCCCAGATCCTTCACCATTGATTCCCCCGGTTGTACCCCCCTAGTATGTATGATGCATGCATATTCTTAGCCCCCATGTGCAGAACCTTACATTTATCAACATTAAACCTCATTGGCCCCATAGTCCCCCAATTACACAGAGCATTGAGGTTGGCTTGTAAGTTGGAGACATCCTGTAAGGAAGTTATTCCCCGGCACAGCTTGGTGTCATCTACAAAGACCGAAATGGGATTTTTAATCCCAGACCCTATATAGTTTATAAATCTATTAAAAGTAAGGGTCCCAACACTGAACCTTGGGGTACACCACTGATGACCCCAGACCATTCAGAGTATGAATCATTAACCACTACTCTCTGAATACGATCTTTTAGACCGTTTTCTATCCATTTACATACAGATTTTTCCAAGCCTGTAGACTTTACCTTACACATTAGCCGTGTGTGGGGAACTGTGTCAAACGCGTTTGCAAAATCCAAGTATACTACGTCCTCCACCATCTCTCTGTCCAAGTATACCACGTCCACCGCCACCCCTCTGTCCAAGTATACCACGTCCACCGCCATCCCTCTGTCCCAGTATATCACGTCCACCGCCACCCCTCTGTCCCAGTATACCACGTCCACCGCCACCCCTCTGTCCCAGTATACCACGTCCACCGCCACCCCTCTGTCCCAGTATACCACGTCCACCGCCACCCCTCTGTCCCAGTATAACACGTCCACCGCCATCCCTCTGTCCCAGTATATCACGTCCACCGCCATCCCTCTGTCCCAGTATAACACGTCCACCGCCATCCCTCTGTCCCAGTATATCACGTCCACCGCCATCCCTCTGTCCCAGTATATCACGTCCACCGCCATCCCTCTGTCCCAGTATAACACGTCCACCGCCATCCCTCTGTCCCAGTATAACACGTCCACCGCCATCCCTCTGTCCCAGTATATCACGTCCACCGCCATCCCTCTGTCCCAGTATACCACGTCCACCGCCACCCCTCTGTCCCAGTATACCACGTCCACCGCCATCCCTCTGTCCCAGTATACCACGTCCACCGCCATCCCTCTGTCCCAGTATACCACGTCCACCGCCATCCCTCTGTCCCAGTATACCACGTCCACCGCCATCCCTCTGTCCCAGTATACCACGTCCACCGCCATCCCTCTGTCCCAGTATACCACGTCCACCGCCACCCCTCTGTCCCAGTATACCACGTCCACCGCCACCCCTCTGTCCCAGTATACCACGTCCACCGCCACCCCTCTGTCCCAGTATACCACGTCCACCGCCACCCCTCTGTCCCAGTATACCACGTCCACCGCCACCCCTCTGTCCCAGTATACCACGTCCACCGCCACCCCTCTGTCCCAGTATACCACGTCCACCGCCACCCCTCTGTCCAAGGTTTTGCTCACCCCCTCCTAAAAAAATCAGATTTGTTTGACAACTTCTGTCTTTCATGAATCCATGCTGTCTGTTGCTTAAAATATTTTTTCCAGCAAGAACTCATCTATGTGGTATTTTTATTAAACTCTGCAGTATCTTTCCAACTATAGAAGCTAAACTAACAGTTCTATAATTACTTGGTAAAGATTTTGACCCATTTTTAAATATAGGCACCATGTTGGCCTTACGTTAATCCAGTGGTACTATGCCAGTCATTAGAGTCCCTAAAAATGAGAAACAATGGCTTTGAAATGACAGAGCTCAATTCTTTACGGATCCGTGGATGTTCACGGTCTGGCCGTGTGTGTGTGTTGAAAGGTGTAGTGGAGACCCGGAGCTTAGATTTTGCAGAATGGATGTATGGCACTGCGTAGGCTATTGGGGATCTTTTTGATAGCATTTCAGCAATGGCAGCTTCCATATTTAATCAGTTTGGGCTGGAGTAAGGCCTAAAAGAGCGAAGGAACGTGTGCTTCCATTGACAAGTGAAAGAGACTTCCATAAGTCATGCATTGACTTCAACATTTCAGACAGATTGGCAACCTAGCTCTCCCCATTTTTGTCCGGACCTGCGGCATGCACACCAAGCAAGTCACTTTTGTCGTCACACACTTTCCATTTTTAAGTGTTTGCCTTTTTGTTAGGATGATAAATGACAATGTAAGCCAAGAAAATACATCTATCAATGGCTAAAAATAATTCCTTCTATAGTTTCCTGCAAGTCCCCTAAAATGTCATCTTGTCGGCTGTCCTTTTTGGCAGTGGCACAATGGTCTTTTTTTTTTCCAAGCCTGTCTGTAGTATCTCAGCAATACTTTGGAGCAATGCATTTTCAGCGTCCTTTAAGCCACCTGAGTGCCCAAAGACGCCTCTACCGCGTCACGAGGCTAAGCGCCCAGGGGACTCTACAGCAGATACATAATGCAGTGCTCACCGGGGAGAATTGCGGGCCATGATGTGTCGGTTCACTGATGCCCATCTTTCCACGCTACCCCTGGAGATGTTATTGAGGTCACCCAAGAGCTCATTGCATAGTAGTGACGTTCTGCACAGAGCTGTCACTTACTCTATACCAGATGTCATGTGTGTCCATCTAACCTCATTCACTGGTATTGTGTTGCATTTGTTTCTGTAAATCTTTTATTATAAATGTTTCTGTTTTTTGAATTTGTGAAGACCTTCCTGCCTATATCTTATGATGCTTACTGTCTTTACCATCCTGTTTAGAAGGGTTCAAATCTTAACGATGCCATGGCATTCTGAATGATCGTCTAGTATCCTGGGGTTTATATTGTAGGCATCTCTAGGTGTCTAAATCAATATTAACCATTTGAGCTCCTGAGGATTTACCCCCCTTAATGACCAGGCCTTTTTTTGCTGTTTGGCACTGCACGAATTCAAATGATAATTGCGCGGTCATGCAATGCTGTACCCAAACGAAATTTACGTCCTTTTTTTCACACAAATAGAGCTTTCTTTTGGTGGTATTTTATCACCTGTGCGCTTTTTATTTTTTGCGCTATAAACAAAAAAAACTGAAAATATAGTTTTTTTAAAAATTTTTTGTACTTTCAGCAATAAAAAATATATCGTAAACTCAAAGTTAGTCATAAATTTAAGCCAAAATGTATTCTGCTCCATGTTTTTGGTAAAAAAAATCCCAATAAGTGTATATTGATTGCTTTGTGTGAAAGTTATAGCGTCTACAAACTATGGTGTAGATACTGTAATTTATGCTTTTTTTTTTTTTTTTTTTTTTTTTTTTTTACTATACAGCGCTGCACTAATTCAAATGATAATTGCGCGGTCATGCAATGCTGTACCCAAACTAAATTTACGTCCTCGATCGATCAAGGGGTTAAATGGGATTACTGGTGTACTGGGGGGCAAACTGGCGCTATCTGGGAGGGGCGCTAACACTATCCGAAGTCACCAGCGACACTGATACAGTGATCAGTAAAAATCGGTTCACTGATCAGTGACACTGATGACAGGGCAGTGAAGGGGTTAACTGGGGGGGGGGCGGGCGATCATGGGGTTAAACTGGATTACTGGTGTACTGGCGGGCAATCTGGCGCTATCTGGGAGGGGCGCTAACACTATCGGAAGTCGCCAGCGACACTGATACAGTGATCAGTAAAAATCGGTTCACTGATCAGTGACACTGGTGACAGGGCAGTGAAGGGGTTAACTGGGGGGGGGCGATCAGGGGGTTAAATGTGTCCTAGAGTTTTCTAACTGTGGGTATTTGCTGTTTTACTCACAATTTGTAAGTCTTCTTCTCTGTCTGGAACGGTATGTGTCCAGGCAGAGAAGAATGACATCATATCCTGTCCTGTGCAACTGTCAACACAGGACAGGATAGGACAGGGACCGATCATCCGATTTCAGCCAGACATCACTGGCTGAAATCGAATGATTGATCCCTCAGGGATCAAATGGTGTCACCCGTGGGTCGGCAGGAGCGCGCGCCCCCTGCCCGCGAAAACATTGGGAGCGCGGAGCCCTGCACACGTATATATGCAGTGGCAGGGCGGCAAGTGGTTAATGGATATGGTGAAGCGCTATACAATAACTATATGACAAAAATAAACAATAAACATATTATAAACCACAAATGATGCTCTGATCCAATCAGGATCCAATCAGTGAATATGCAAGTGCAAACTGGTGAAAATACAGGAAATAACCTGTTTTAAAAACTCTTATTGAGTGGCTCAAAATAAATATATATACCCCACCCCCCCGTCCCAATAATGGGACTAATCTAAACCAAAAATTATAGTGTGACAAGTGAACCCCCTATCGGGAAAGACAATCAATGGTAGTAATGAGTGCCAATCATAATTGACAAAAAAAATACCCACTTATAAATCAACCTCATATAAAAATATCCCAAATATAAATCAATCATAAATAATGTCCAGTGCACAAAAAACATATAGCCGTGATCCTCAAACAATTCATGCGGGTGATGAGGTGAAATAAGTGATCTCCACACTTGTGAAAATATCCTCAAATAGCAGAAATGGCCCCTCACCTCCAAACCGTGACCACAAGGGCCAGCTCTCTTTTATAGGATCACCACCGATCCTTATGGATACTATCTCGTCACAGGAGAAAGATGCCACATAAGCTCCCTTCAGCAATACCACTTACTCCTCTCGGGTCCCTCGAGGCAGAGGTACCACAATACAGCTCACTCCCCACTCAGGATCATATTAGTAAGAGAGAAAAGAGATCCTCCATGGTGCAATAACGTTTATTACTCAATAAATCACATGAAAAACAAATTGCCCACTCACATTTTCTCCATAGGTAAAAAGCATCTAAACCTCATGCTATGGGTGTACTGCATGGGTTTGTTGGGTGTACCAAAATGGCGCCCACTCCCGGAAGTGCATCACCACATCACCGGAAGTTGCATACCAACGCTTCACATGGCTTCATCAGGATATCACTCTAAAACCCCATGTGTTGATCACATGCACCCCCCCCCCCCCACAAAAAAAACAAAACAAAACCCTCTCGGGCAACACATCACAAACTGAGCATGTGCAGAGTGCCTTCTAGAGCACTACTATCGGCAGATGGATTGGGGACTGTGGACAGTGGGGAGAAACAGAGAAGACAGAATCAAACAGCTTTTTTGCATAATGCAGAGAATAACCCCACAGTGAGTATAACAAGCATGCTTTACTGCATCTACAGACTGATTGTACTGTGGGGGGTTTAGTAACACTTAAGGTAGAATACCTTTTAACCTTTGCAACCATTTCAACTTTAGTATATTTTAAAATTTACTAAAATTTTTACACTTCATATACTATTGAACTAACATTGTGTGGCACACAAATTTGGAATTACCACTATTTTATTCTCCAGGGTGTCTTCTGTATGTATGTATGTATGTATGTATGTGTGTATGTTTTAGGGGGTTTATGTAATCTTCAGGACAAAAATGATTTTTTAAACTTGTGCAAAAAAACAAAACAAAAAAAAAAAACCATCCCTGGCAATGAAAGGGTTAAAGGTACCTGTCACCTTTTATGCAGCATTGGTGATGATTTTGAGGTGCTGGGGACAGTGGGGGGTGATAATTCAGCTTGTCTCTACAGACCAGTTCATAGTTATTAACCGCCTTCCACCTACCATGTAAGGAAATGACGGGAGCGCGGCGGTTCTCTGGTTCTGGGAAGACGTCATATGATGTCCTCCCAATCTAACCACACGTGTGTGCGCAGATGACTTCGGCTCTGTCATGTGATCAGCTATGTCCAATCACAGCTGATCGCATGTAAATAAGGAAATGCCGCTTATCCGCATTCCTCTCCTCACGCGTTATCACGCTGACAGCTCGTGAGGACAGGAGAGCCATTAATCTGCATTCCTCAGAGGGGACATGTGCATTAATCATTAGGGCACTGATTATCAGTGTAGCCCCATCAATGCCACCTGTCAGTGCCCATCTGAGCTGCCTATCAGTGCCTCCTAACAGTGCTGCCTATCAGTACCATACGAGTGCTGCCTTTCAGTGCCCACCAGTGATGTCTGTCAATGCCCACCAGTGCCTCCTCATCAGCGCTGGCTATCAGTGCCCATCACTGCAGCCTCATTAACGCACATCAGTGAAGGCAAAAAATTTATAATTTACAGCATTTTGTAACAAACTAAACATTTTTTTTTTCAAAATTTTCTGTTTTTGGTTTGTTTAGCAAAAAATATAAAACCCAGTGGTGATTAAGATATTGTATGTACTCTCCAGCGCCTCAGGATATGCACAGCCAAAAGGGAAGCCAAGGGTACCAGGACAGCGACAACCAAAGGAAATGCTTCAGGGGTGCAGCCCTCCTCAGACGGGGAAATCAGCCACTGGATAGAGAGAAAACAGGTGGCCATTCACAGATGAATGGAAAGTAGGAGCCCAGCCCAGCCATTTCCCCACAGGCATAAAGCACACTCCCACACCATCCCACTCAGGCATCAACAGCAAGGCTCCTACTTTCCATTCATCACACATCTGCATCAGAGGTTGGTCATCAGCTCTGAGGAAAGGGATTTGTCCCCGAAACGCGTCAGCCATTTGACCGCACTGACAGTGAGAACACCTTGCCTGCCGTTCTGGCCATTGTCATTTTTCTATGCTTTTTAGATACATGCTTCGTCTGTGAGTATGTTTTTATTATTCTTTCACTCCTACAATAAACCTTGGATAATGCACTAGGTGTGTGCGCCACCTGTTTTCTCTATCCAGTGGTGATTAAATACCACCAAAAGAAAGCTCTATCTGTCTCAAAAAAATGATAAAAATGTCATATGGGTACAGTGTTGCATGACCGCGCAATTGTCATTCAAAGTGCAACAGCGCTGAAAGCTGAAAATTGGCCTGGGCAGGAAGGGGGTGAAAGTGCCCGGTAGGCTTGTGGTTAAGCATGTTACACGGCAGTCAGCGGTCATGCTCCCCATACTGCTATCCTGTACATATTACCACTTGGCGGCTATCCTGCCCCTATATCGCTCAGCCCCATGTTAACTATTTCATTGCTGGAGGCAATTTCATTGCCACAGTGTATCCTAAGGGTCAGCAATAACTTGGCCCTGCAGTCTCCAACCCCCCCCCCCCCCCCCTCACTAATAAAATGATGACCGGCATTCTTCAGAAGAGGAAAAGCTTTCTGACGGGAGCAAAGGGCGATGGGTATCGCAGAGACGCAGCCTGCCTGTCCTCAAATAGCCCTCCATACTAAAACAAATCTATAGGAAAATCGCCTGCAATTCTCCTCTTTAAGTTTTTTTTTTTTTTTTTTTTTTTTTTTTTTTCTGCCTTTCATAAAAAAAAAAAAAAAAAAAAAAAAAAGAGAGAGAGATGCGTGTTCAGGGAGGGGAGGCACGCTTCTCCGCCGATTCATGTGCTTGTATCGTGACTTCAGGCTGCAGCAGAGGATGCTCTTGCTTGATGAAGCGATTTCAATCAATGGATTAGGTTTGCGGGGGAAAGGATGGGTGGAGACGTCGTTCATAGCAACCCGATTCTTAATTCCACTTTCTAAAAATAATCCCTGGTATCTGATAAAGGTTATGGACAACATTTCCCACGTTTCTTTTGCATCGGTTTTCTTATGAAATGAGACGGCTGTTTTTCTTTTTTTTTTTTTTTCTTTTTTGTTTTTTTTTTTCTCCTCTTATCGGGTTTTTTTGGCCTTTTCTTTATAAAAGTAGATCTAGCGTCAGATAGATAGATAGATATAGATATATAGATAGATATAGATATATAGATATATAGAGAGAGAGATATATAATCTATCTTTTAGTTATACAAAGCCATAGATATACAGTTGCAAGAAAAAGTATGTGAACCCCTTGGGATTACGTGGAGTTTTGCATGAATTGGGCATAAAATGTGCTCTGAACGTCATCTAAGTCACAACAATAGAAGAACACAGTCTGCTGAACATAATACTACACAAACATTAGATGTTGCCATGGTTTAATTTCACATAACATGTAAACATTCACAGTGCAGGGAGGAAAAAGTATGTGAGGCCCTAGCTTAATGACTTCTCCCAGAGTTAATTGGAGCCAGGAGTGAGCCAACCTTGACTCCAATCAGTGTGATGATATTGGATGTGTTGCTGACAGCTGTCCTGCCCTTAAAAAACACACACCTGTTTTGGGTTTACTGGTTTCAAGAAGCACTGTCTGATGTGAACCATGCCTCGCAGAAAAGAGCTTTCAGAAGACCTACGATCAAGAATTGTTGACTTGCATGAAGCTGGAAAGGGTTACAAAAGTATCTCCAAAAGCCTTGATGTTCATGCGTCCACGGTAAGACAGACTGTCTACAAATGGAGAAAGTTTAGCACTGTTGCTACTCTCCCTAGGCGTGGTCGTCCTGTAAAAATGACTGCAAGAGCACAGCGCAGAATGCTGCATGAGGTAAAGAAGAATCCCAGAGTGTCAGCTAAAGACCTACAGAAATCTCTGGCACATGCTAACATTTTTGATGACACATCTACAATAAGGAAAACATTAAACAAGAATGGAGTACATGGGAGGACACCACGGAGGAAGCCATTGCTGTCCAAAAAGAATATTGCAGCACGTTTGAAGTTTGCAAAAGAGCACCTGGATGTTCCACAGCACTACTGGCAAAATATACTGTGGACAGATGAAACCAAGATTGAGTTGTTTGGGAAGAACACACAACACTATGTGTGGAGAAAAAAAGGCACAACACACCAACATCAAAACCTCATCCCCACTGTGAAACATGGCGGAGGGAGCATCATGGTTTGGGGCTGTTTTGCTGCCTCAGGGCCTGGATGGATTGTTGTCATTGATGGGAAAAAGAATTCCAGAGTTTATCAAGACATTTTGCAGGAAAACGTACAACAATCTGTCCGCCAATTGAAGCTCCGTAGAGGATGGGTGATGCAACAGGACAATGACCCAAAGCATACAAGCAATTCAACAAAACAATGGCTGCAACAGCACAGAATACGCCTTCTGGAGTGGCCCAGTCAGAGTCCTGACCTCAACCCGATTGAAATGCTGTGGCATGACCTTAAGAGAGAGATTCACACCAGACATCCCAAGAATATTGCTACACTGAAACAGTCTTGTGAAGAGGAGTGGTGCAAAATGACTCCAGATCGTTGTGCAGGTCTGATCTGCAACTACAGGAAACGTTTGGTTGAGGTTATTGCTGCCAAAGGAGGGTCAACCAGTTATTAAGTCCAAAGGTTCACATACTTTTTCCTCCCTGCACTGTGAATGTTTACATGTTATGTGCAATTAAACCATGGCAACATCTAATGTTTGTGTAGTATTATGTTCAGCAGACTGTGTTCTTCCATTGTTGTGACTTAAATGACATTCAGAGCACATTTTATGCTCAATTCATGCAAAACTCCACGTAATCCCAAGGGGTTCACATACTTTTTCTTGCAACTGTATATAGAATTACAGGTTTAAGCCCTAATCCATCCAGATCTATCAAACAGGTTTATGTTGTTTAGTGCAGCCTTTCTCAACCAGGGTGCCTTGAGGTTTCTTCAGGGTTGCCTTAGCAAAATGTCTAATAATTGCCCAAGCCAGTAGGAGGAACAAGCCTGACTTTTAGTTCTATAAAGCCACAGGTTTTCATTGTGCACCATTAAGGCCTTCTAGCCGCCGGCGTCCTGACAACCAATGACCTCATCAGTTGATAAGGAGGATGTCCGCTGCCTGCACAGCATCCTAGTTTGACCCTCCCCTGCCCCTCTCCATCAGTGCTGGGATCACCGTAGCTCAGTGATGGAGAAGAATTGAATACTAGTCGGTACCAGTGTGCAAAAGTGTTTTTGCTTTGGAAGAATAAATCGCCTTCAATGTTGGGTGCCCTACATGTGTGGATGTTGCTGCATTATAGAATTATAGAATAGTTTTTCACATTTTTACAATGGGGTGCCTCAAGACTGTCCATAATTTTAAGGGGTGCCTCAAGACTGTCCATAATTTTAAAGGGTGCCTCGGGACTGTCCATAATTTTTAAAGGGTGCCTCGGGACTGTCCATAATTTTTAAAGGGTGCCTTGACTGGAAAAAGGTTGAGAAACACTGGTTTAATGCATGGGACTGCCTGCATGCGGACGCATGGAAGACCTGTGCAGGTAGTCATTGCCCTCATATGGGCGTATGCTTAAGTGTGCCCGTATGAAGGAGGCCTTACAGATCTTGTCCCTCCCTCAGGTTGTGATTGGACAGTGAAAGAAGAAACTGTAGACTGATTAGCTTGCATCTCCCTCGTTCTGCTCTCTGCTCCTTGCACTGCGGCACAGCTCATTGGCTACTTACAATGCTTCTCTTTTTCCCAGGCTAAGCTCTGCTGTACAGGGAACTACAAAAGGCTAATCAGGTACTGGCACTGCTTACATTAAAGCAAATTTAATATTGGGCTAATGATGACAGAGCTGCATTCATTTTGAGTCTTTCATATTTGCCTGGACTTTAGCTGAAGCTGGACTACATGGAGATATAAAAGGCACAAATTTAATTCAGCTCTGTATTCATGAATACAACGTTAAAAATAGATTTGTAAACGTAAGCCGTGTTAAGTACCCAAATCTGACCTGGCATCCGTCCCTGTATAGCGGGGTTGGAGTGTGAGGGGAAGAAAGAGCAAAGAGCCAATTAGTTCATAGGCTGATAGGAGAAAGCCGAATGATGGAGAGATAAGCTCATCACTGCGCTCCTCCTCCTTAGAACGTCTAGTTACAGGCTGAGAAGGAAGCCCAGAACAACCTGGGCTCAGAGAAAGTAGGTTGAATACTGGCCATTGGACTGAAGACCTTGTGATAGGAAATATCAGTTTTGATGCAATATTTACTTTCAGTTCACAGATTTACTCTGCAATACTTTTTTCTATCATGTATTGGGCTGTTCATTTTTATTTTGGTTGTTTTTAACTGTGATTCTGATTGAAAGACCTGTGTATGAATTAAATACTTGTATATTCCTATAGAAGTCCAATATCTCTGAGAACATATCCTATGGCTGTTGTCTGAAAGCTCCTATACACCTACCAGCGTTGATTTAATGTATCAGAACTGTTTTTATGTATGTTTATTCTGTTCATTCATTCTTAGGAGAAAAGTTCAACGTGGAAACCAAAGTCATTGCGGCAGATTTTGGAAAACCCACAGAGATCTATGGGCGCATCGAGGTGGGACTGAAAGGTCTTGAAATTGGAGTCCTTGGTAAGTAAAACTGAGATGTATAATAATGGGATTACATGAGATTTGTAGAACGACACGAAGTTCAGTTTTCACTTTTGGAGATCCTGTTTAACCACCGCCCACCATATAGTAATATGACGGACGCAAGGTGGTTCTCTCGTTGTGGGAGGACGTCCCATTCTAACCACGCATGCATGGCTCAAGGGGCGCGCAGCGCGGCGATCGGTGGTGCGCTGCGTCCCTCGGACACAGCAGATCACCGATCCACAGAAAGAGCCGAAGATGTCAGCTCGGTCATGTGATCAGCTGTGTCCAATCACCGCTGATGACAGGGAAATGCCGGTTATCTGCATTTCTCTCCTCTCGAGCTGTCACGCTGACAGCATTCCGCGGAGGGGACATGTACACTGATCATCAGAGTACTGATGATCAGTGTAGCCCCAGCAGTGCCAGCTGTCAGTGCTCATCAGTGCCTACCAGTGCACATCAATGCCACATATCAGTGCCCATCTGAGATGCCTTTCAGTGTCACCCATCCGTGCCAGTCAGTGCCACCTATCAGTGCTGCCAATCAGTGCCATGTATCAGTGCTGCCTTTCAGTGCCCATCAGTGATGCCTGTCAATGCCCATCAGTGCCACCTACCAGTGCCTCCTCATCAGTGTCCATCAGTGCCACCTATCAGTGCCCATCACTGCAGCCTCATTAGCGCACATCAGTGAAGGAGAAAAATCACTTATTTACAAAATTTTATAACAAAAACTAAGAAAAAACTTTTTTTTTTTTCAAAATTTTCAGTGGTTTATGGTTTGTTTAAGAAAAAATAAAAAACCCAGAGGTGATTAAATACCACCACAATAAAGCTCTGTCACAAAAAAATGCTAAAAATTTCATATGGGTACAGTGTTGCATGACCGCGCAATTGTCATTTAAAGCGCAACAGCGCTGAAAGCTGGAAATTGGCCTGGGCAGGAAGGGGTATAAGTGCCCTGTAGGCGAGGGGTTAAAGTATATGTACTTGGGACTAAAGGCGATGTAGAAGTCTGCTTTAAAACCACTGCTTCCCCTCTCCTCCTACCTCTGCCATATAGTGCTGGTAACAAAGATCTGGGTAAATACCTTGTTTCAGTCTGCTCCAGTCCAGTCAAGTGATGAAGAAACTTCAGCTCCTTTGTGTTGTGAAGCACGTGACAACGGGTCTGAATTCCAGGAGCTGTGATGTCACCCGCCAGCTTCCATTGCCCAATGGTTGTTGGCACTCATTCCTCTCCCATGCAGCAGGCACTCCATGACGCAGGGTAGCTGGAGCTGCTGCATCACGTGATTGAACCAGACTGAATGGCAATAATGTATTTACCAGGGGCGGACTGACCATTTGGAAACTCTGGCACTGCCCGAGGTCAGTAGGGGGCCCCATGAGATGCCCCTGGTACCTTTTTTTTTTTCATAGACTTTTTTGAGTTTGGGCAAGGACATAGGGGCCCCATGATCCCCTATTGCCCGGGGGCCCCATGAGTTGTCAGTCCGCCCCTGGTATTTACACAGATCTTTTTGTACCAGCACTGTACAGCATAGGTAGGATTTTAAACCTAATTATATGTAGCCTTTATGTTCACTTTAGCAACGAATATCTTATTTGCTCCCTTTCTGTTCTGTTTAAATAGACCAATGAAAGCGTTTTGTTACTTCTGTTCGATACGTGCAATCAATTCTGCCAGAAATCCAGTGAGCTTGTAGCTGTTACCAGTGTTAACAGCCCTGCCCAGCTCACTTCTGTGGACTACAGGACACCTCTGCCTGATGAGGAGAGGCAAAGGTTCTCTGCAGTTTTAACATACTTCTTCTAGGCCAGGGGTAGGCAACCTGCGGCTCTCTAGCTGTTGTGGAACTTCATTTCCCATGAGGCATTGCAAAGATTACAAAACTGACAGTTACAGCTATGACTTGCAGAGGCATGATGGAACTTGTAGTCCTGCGGCTCTCAGGTTGCCTACCCCTGTTCTAGGGTGACAACATAGCTCCTCCATAGTGCGTTGAGTGAATGTTGTCACCCTAAGACAGGAAGAGCTTTACT
This sequence comes from Staurois parvus, assembly GCF_062004578.1. NCBI lineage: Eukaryota > Metazoa > Chordata > Amphibia > Anura > Ranidae > Staurois > Staurois parvus. The sequence continues at coordinate 92,349 of NW_028319838.1, forward strand.
GGCAGGATCACTGGGTGCAAATAAAGGGATGAAAAGCTTGAAAAAAATACAGCCAACACATCTAAGGATTGGTAAACTGCAATAGATTACATTTTTGTTCTTTGGTTTAGATACACTTCACAGAGAGGCAGCCATGTTTGGGATTATGCTTTAAGTTGAATAGTTAAAGTGGCAATAAGCTCCCCTCATTATGATTTAAGTGGTTCTAAAGTCTAAACATTTTTTACCTTAATGCATTCCCTGCATTAAGGTCAAAAAATGTTTAGGCATCAGTATCACCCCTTACTCCCTATTTACTTACCTGAGCCCTCACTCAATCCAGCGCTGTGCCCCTCTGCAACGGCTTTGTCTCCTCTCCCCGCTCCTGTAGGACAGACTGAGAGCAGCTGGAGCCATTGGCTCCTGCTGCTGTTAGTCAAATCCTATGATGAGGGAACAGGGGTAGGGGCCATGCTGTGTTGTCTATGGATGCAGGCAGTGAGGCTCATTATCAATCCTGCACTAGTGCCCCCATAGCAAGTGGCTTGCTATGGGGGTGCTTGCTGAAGAGGAGGAGCCAGGAGCTGAGAAACAGAGGTTTGGGCCTTCTGTGTGCAGTTATGTTGCACAGAGCAGGTAACTATACACTTTTTTTTTTTGTTTTGTTACTAGAGCCCTGGTATGGGCGATGTGTTAGGAGCATGGCCTCAGGTGGCAGGCTTTGTGATGTGTGTTGTCTGTCCTTTCTGCATGCTCTGTAAACCTTCTGAACTTTCTAAAAATCTTCAGTGTGTGGCCCAGTCTTCTGTCTGTATGTGGTGAGGTGTGGAAATGGGCTCCCGCACCCGGCTGTGTTGCAGGCATGAAGGGGTTTTCACATGGTGCCCTAGGACAGTGGAACATATGCAGATCAACAATCCGGGACTGTCATGGTTGGAATTGGGGCGGCACAGTGGCTTAGTAGTTAGCACTTCTGCCTGGCAGTACTAGGGTCGTTGGTTCGAATCCCAACCACGGCACCACCTGCCTGGGGTTTGCATGTTCTCCCTGTGTCTGCGTGGGTTTCCTCCGGGTACTCCGGTTTCCTCCCACACTCCAAAGACATGCTGGTAGGTGAATTGGCTCCTGTCAAAATTGTCCCTAGTATGTGTGTGTATGAATGTGAGTTAGGGACCTTAGATTGTACACCCCTTGAGGGTTAGGGACCTTAGATTGTATACCCCTTGAGGGTTAGGGACTGATGTGAATGTACAATATATATGTAAAGTGCTGCGTAAACTGACGGCGCTATATAAGTACCTGAAATAAATAAATCAAACAGATGACCGTAGTGCTGCAAGGCAAAAGTGCAAACCCCCAAGTCGCCATGCAGTATAACCGTAATGAAAGTAGACCTGTGCTCGCTGTAAATTACTAAGCCAGTTATAAGGAGAATAGCCACGGCGTAAGACCTCACCATCAGCACATACAATAATCCACTGCAGGGGCTCCCTGAAACAACATAAGAGGAGTAAAAAGAAACGGGGAGTTCATTTGTGGTTGCCTGGTGCTCAGACACAACCTCTTTGGGGCGTATTCATAAAGATGTGAATTTGATATTCACCAGACATTCACTGCAGGCGAGTCTTCCAGGTCCATGTATTTTTAAAAGACAGTAATTGGTTCATCATCAGTGAATGTTTGATGTAAATCAGTCACTTCTATATTATGTCTTAGTGTTGCAGTACTCTTCATTAAATAGGCGGGGTGGTAGGCATCCTAAACGCACCATTGAAACCGTTCACCAAAAGACCAAATCGCACAGAAGGTATCTGTATTTTGGCCAAGACATGTAAGCTCACTAACTGGGCCGAGCGACTACATGTCTAGTGTAGAGAAGAGAAGGGACACATGAAGGGACACACCATTGAAACCGTTCACCAAAAGACCAAATCGCACAGAAGGTATCTGTATTTTGGCCAAGACATGTAAGCTCACTAACTGGGCCGAGCGACTACATGTCTAGTGTAGAGAAGAGAAGGGACACATGAAGGGACACACCATTGAAACCGTTCACCAAAAGACCAAATCGCACAGAAGGTATCTGTATTTTGGCCAAGACATGTAAGCTCACTAACTGGGCCGAGCGACTACATGTCTAGTGTAGAGAAGAGAAGGGACACATGATGTAACCATACCGTCAACGAAGAAGAGACGGGACCTATGATGTCACCATACCATCAAGGAAGAAAAGAGCTCCATGCTGTCCACATTCCATCAAGGAACTAAAGGGACCCATGATGTATACATACCAACAAGGAAGAGGAGAAGAGACCCATGTCACCATACAGCCAAGAAAGAAGAGAAAGGACCCATGATGTCATCATACTATTCTGGAAGAAGAGAAAGGATCCATGATGTCATCATACTATTCTGAAAGAAGAGAAAGGATCCTTGATGTCATACTATTTTGGAAGAAGAGAAAGGATCCATGATGTCATCATACTATTCTGAAAGAAGAGAAGGGATCCATGATGTCATCATACTATTCTGAAAGAAGAGAAAGGATCCATGATGTCATCATACTATTCTGAAAGAAGAGACAGGATCCATGATGTCATCATACTATTCTGAAAGAAGAGACAGGATCCATGATGTCATCATACTATTCTGAAAGAAGAGAGAGGATCCATGATGTCATACTATTCTGGAAGAAGAGACAGGATCCATGATGTCATCATACTATTTTGGAAGAAGAGAAAGGATCCATGATGTCATCATACTATTTTGGAAGAAGAGAAAGGATTCATGATGTCATCATACTATTCTGAAAGAAGAGACAGGATTCATGATGTCATCATGCTATTCTGAAAGAAGACAGGATCCATGATGTCATACTATTCTGGAAGAAGAGACAGGATCCATGATGTCATCATACTATTTTGGAAGAAGAGAAAGGATCCATGATGTCATCGTACTATTCTGAAAGAAGAGAAAGGATCCATGATGTCATCGTACTATTCTGAAAGAGAAAGGATTCATGATGTCATCATACTATTCTGAAAGAAGAGAAAGGATCCATGATGTCATACTATTCTGGAAGAAGAGAAAGGATCCATGATGTCATACTATTCTGGAAGAAGAGAAAGGATCCATGATGTCATCATACTATTCTGGAAGAAGAGAAAGGATCCATGATGTCATCATACTATTCTGGAAGAAGAGAAAGGACCCATGATGTCATCATACTATTCTGGAAGAAGAGAAAGGACCCATGATGTCATCATACTATTTTGGAAGAAGAGAAAGGACCCATGATGTCGTCATACTATTTTGGAAGAAGAGAACGGACCCATGATGTCGTCATACTATTTTGGAAGAAGAGAAAGGACCCATGGGTGATTATTACTAAAGCTGGTGCGGCTGTGCATGGCAGCCAATCAGCTTCTAACCTCAGCTTGTTTATTTTTAATTTAAATATTTATTAATTTTTCACATTATTACAAAATTTCCATAAGAAGAGACACAATACATATAAATATCAATGCATTTCTACTCTGTCCCTTCTATTTACCTCTTTTCTTTCCCTTCCCTCCCAACCCACCATTTCCCCCCTTCCCCCCCTCCCTCCCCTCTGCAAGATCTCCAGTCTCTCTAGGCCCAATAACTTCGAATAACTTCCTAGTTTAGAGTTTTCTATATTTCTCTTTCAATCCCGATTTTTCCCATCGTGAATAGTATATTTTCATCCTGTCTTCCTGCATATGATAAGATTTTTCCATTCTGCTAATCTGGTTTACCCTATTGATCCAATCCTCCTCCGTTGGTACCTCTGTCTTCCGCCAAAACTTGGGGATCAACCCTTTTGCTGCACTTTAGTACCATACACCTGATTCTTTATATTTATTTACTGTTGTCTCAACACTATGTAGGAGACACATGGTTGGGTCTAATCCTATGTCATTTCCAGTTATTATTTCTATTAATTTGACTATTGTCTTCCAGAAAACCTGAATTTTTGGACATTGCCACCATATGTGAAACACCGTGCCCTCTTCCCCACATCCTCTCCAACACATTTTTGAATTCTCCCCCCTCATCCTGTGCTCAGTGCTCGGTGTAATATGCCATCGTGTCAAACATTTATAGTTAATCTCAACGTCTCTCATACTAACACTCTCGTGAACTAATCTAAATATCTTATTCTGTTGATCTTCATCTATCCCCACCCCCATATCTCTTTCCCAATTTGTTATTAAAATTAACTTTGTGTCTGTGTCTAGTTCTGTAAGTATTCTATACATTTTTGTAACACCGTGTTTCCCATCTCTACGTGTTTCTAATAGCCTTTCAAACATATTCCACTCCGTTTTTAATCTCAAGGGTTTTGGGAGAGTTCCTATAAAACATTTTAATTGATGATATTTCCACTCATCTATTTTAGTAAACATATCTCCTCCCATCTCTTTTAATTCTTTAAATGTTCTCAGTTCCCCCTCTACCAATATGTCTCTCAATTGGATATCTTCCTTTTTAAACCATCTCTCTGATATCTCATCTTTTCCTGGGGGGAAAAACTCTGTGTTTGCAAGAGGCATTAATATAGAGTTGAATTCCCATTTCATGTGTTTATGTAAATTATCCCATATCCTTAAGACAATTAAGGTGTAAGTGCTTGTGCCCTCTTTAATTCTTCTATAATGTGCTGGAACCCATATCATCTTACTCAAATTAATTCCACTCAGATCATTTTCCATTTTTACCCAACTTTTCCCCTTATGATTAAAAGTCCAGTCATAAATTCTTGCTAACATTACTGCTTTGTAATATCTCTTGACATCAGGTAGTCCCATCCCCCCTTTCTCTTTAGTCCTACTTGGTGTTTCATATGATACTCTTGATTTTTATTCCTCCATATATATCTTGTTAACATTTTTCTCGTTATCTTAAAAAACGCCTCTGGGAGTTTGATCGGGATCATTTGAAATCTATAGAGTATTTTAGGTATAATTACCATTTTAATTAGGTTCATACGTCCTAACCATGATGGATTTCCTCCTTCTAATCTTTTTAGTTCGTCCTTAATCTCATTTATCAGAGAAATATAATTTAATCTATACAGTTGTTTATATGAGGTAGCAAGTTTTATTCCTAGGTATTTTATCTTTTTCTCTCCAAATAAAGGGGAATTCTTTTTGTAGCTTTTCTTTTTCGCTCTTTGGTATATTAATGTTCAAAATCTCAGTTTTTGTTGGGTTAATTTTTAGATTAGATAGTTCACCATATTCCTTCAGGATCTTCATTATATTTGGTAGTGTTATTCGGGGGTTGCCTACATAAAACAGTAGGTCGTCCGCAAAGGCCGCTACTTTATGTTCTATATTTTCTATCTGGATTCCCTTTACTGCTCCACTGTTCCTTATTATTAATAGCAGGGGTTCCAATGTCAATACATACAGCAAGGGGGACAATGGGCATCCTTGCCTTGTTCCATTGGACATCCCAATGGATTCCGACCTTTCCCCATTTACCGTGATGATTGCGGTGGGCTCCTTATATAGTTTACCTATCCATTCACGCATTCTCTCTCCAATCCCCAACACTTCCAAGTTGTCCATCATAAAGCCCCAGTCCACTCTATCAAACGCCTTTTCGGCATCAATTGACAAGAGCACTACCGGGGCTTTCCCTTTTCTACTTTTCTGGATAAGCATCAGAGTTCTCAAGCCATTATCTCTACCCTCTCTCCCCTGAACAAAGCCCACCTGGTCTCCATGAATCCATTCGGGCATTAGATCTTTCAGCCTGTTTGCTAGGACCTTTGCGTACAACTTAGTATCAGTGTTTAATAATGAAATTGGTCTGTAGCTAGAGCACTGAGAGGGATCTTTTCCCTCCTTATGGATGAGAACTACATGGGCCTGAAGGGATTCCCTCCTCCCCTCCATCCCACCTCCCAAGTCATTCATATATTTCTTTAACTTTGGTAACAGTACTTCACTAAATTTTTTATAGTACTTAACTGTATAACCATCCGGGCCTGGGCTTTTCCCTCCCCCTGTACTTCTTAATGCTGCTTCTATTTCTTCCTGAGAAATTTCTGCATCCAAGGAGTTCAGTTGTGTTTCACTAAGCTTTGGCAATCCCGCATTTTTTAAATATGTCCTCCTTTTTTCATTAATACCTTCCCTAATTTCTTTTGGTGATCCTTGGTGGCTGATGTTATACAACTTTCTATAATACTCCGTGAATACTTTAATAATTTCTTTAGTTGAGTGGACCATCTCCCCCTTAGGGCTTTTTATCTTTTCTATATAATTCCTGTTCTTCTTCTTATTCAGGGCTCTCATGAAGTATTTTCCTGGTCTATCACCCCATCTATATCTTTCACTTAATACTTTATTATATACTCTTCTCCTCTCCTCTTCCATCAATCTCTCTAATTCGTCTTTTTTATCCCTTAACTTCTGTCTTGTTTCTATTGTTATTTTTTTCTTGTGTATCTGCTCCAATTCCAGGATTTCCTTTAAGAGTCCACTAACCCACTCTCTTCTTTCTTTTTTCTTCCTTGCTCCCATCGCAATCAGGATTCCTCTTATATATACCTTATGACTTTCCCATACTGTAGCTGTCGATACTTCCTCTGTTTCATTCTCCTGGAAATATACCTTAATCTCTTCCCTGATCTTCTGCACAATATCCTCGTCCAAGAGAAGAGCCTCATTTAACCTCCATTCTAAACCTCCCGTCCACCTTTTTCCCCATCCCATTTTCATTACGACTGGGGCATGGTCCGAAAAAGTTCTTGTCTCTATTTCTATTTTAACCAGCATATCAATGAGTTGATGATCTATTAGAATGTAATCCAGTCTCGAGTATGTCTCATGTGCATTAGAGAAGAAGGTATAGTCTCTGTCCTTCATATGCATTATTCTCCAGGTGTCCACCAGCTGGTACTCGTGGATCACCTTCCTCAAAGCTCTCAGGGACCTACCCCCTTCTCTCTGCACAAGGGAGGTTGCATCCATTTGTGGGTCCATACAGAGATTCAAATCTCCTGCTATTATCAAACGCCCTTTTTTAAAATCTATCAATTTTTTTAGCAAACCCTTCAGAAAGATCTCAGGTTTCTTGTTGGGGCAATATATATTGGCTAGTGTGCATTCAATTCCCTGTAGTTTACCTTTCAAAAACAGGAATCTCCCTTCCGGGTCAGTCCTTCTATCTTCCAACTCAAATCTCATATTTTTTGCCAATCCTATTGCCACCCCCTTTGCTCTTTTAATTGGAGAGTCAGCGTAATACCATGTAGGATAATATTTGGATTTTAGTTTCACATTAGATTCTATCTCAAAATGTGTCTCCTGCAAAAATACCACTGACATTGCCCTATGATGTAACTCTTTAAACAACTTAAATCTTTTCCCAGGGCAATTCAACCCATTCACATTATATGTTATAAACTGTATTTCTTCCATCCTTCTTGATTTTATTTATCTCTCTTCTAATTCGTCTCCTCCTATTAGGACCGAATGACTTGCAGAATATTAGCCCCACTCCCCCTCCCCCCCTCCCCCCATCTCCCCCCCACCCCCCCTCTCTTACTTTTCCCCTACCCATTTTTAGGCTTATAAACTGCCTACAAATCATTTGTGGAACTGTTTCCACAGTTGATTTAAAATATTGGGCATAAACTCCGCCCATGGACAGCTCACCTTTCCTCCGACCTCCCTAGCACCCCTTTCTCTATCTACAAGGCTCTGCAATAGCCTTTACTTCCCCACCTCAACCGGAGCCTCCAGAGGGACTTCCACCTCAAAAAAGGGGGGTACTAGGGGGGCAAGGGAACAAGAGAGAGAAAAAGAAAAGCGTGTTTTTTTGCTCACTTCTCCCTCCCCCCTCTCCCCAACCCCAGAGCCTCTCTCCCCCTCCCCCTGACCCGCTGCCAATCCTCCCCTCCCGTATCATCCGAGTCTCCTTTTTCTTCTTCTTCTTCCCACCCAGTTATCTCCATTCTTTGCAGATCCAGTCTATCACAAAAATCTCTCAGTTCCTCCGGGAATCTCAGGTATGCTGTTACCCCATTTTTCCAGCCAATTAGAGATGCTGAAGTACCCCATCTATATTGCACGTTCTGTTTTCTCATTTGCTCTAACAGGGGTCTCAGGGATCTCCTTCTCCATAGAGTCTCTGGTGTTAAATCCGCAAAAATTTGAACAGTCAAATCTCCATATTTAATTACCGATCTTCCCTTGATCTTCTTCCAAATCTCATTTTTGACCCCAAATTTCTGGAACTGTACAACAATATCTCTCGGTCTTTCCCTCTCAGTATCTTGTTTGAACTTTCCTATTCTGAAAACTCCATCCAGTTCAATCACTTCTGTTTCAGGTCTGTCTCTTATGGAGTTTAAGATTTTTTTAACTAGTTCATTTAATGTTTCCCCTTTTGCTGCCTCTGGAATTCCTCTCACCCTAAGGTTAGACCTTCTTTCTTTATTTTCTCGAATTTCCATCCTGTAGAACAGTTTTTTCTGGGTTTTCTCCAAATGGGTTATTTTTTTCCTTAGCTTATCTATGGTTTGGGCCTGGGTTTTAACTTTCTCCTCTGTTTCTTCCATTCTCATTAGCAGATGCCCTAAATTGTTCCGAATTACTGTCATTTCATGTTTTATCGTTTTCTCCAAACTTTGGAACATTTCTATCATCTCCTTCTTATTCGGTATTTGTAGTTCACCATCAAGTTCTTTTTGTCCCAAGCCATCCGCTATTTGTTGGCTACAACTGCTGTTCATACCCAGTGATAGTCTCGGGCTGTTTCCTGAGCTAGTGTCCATTTCCCCTTTGGCGCTTGCGCCTTGGGCCCTTTCTGGCGTAATGTTTCCATGTGATGTAAATTTCTTTATCGTGCCTGATTGAGACCCTTTGAGCCCTGCTCCCTTAGGACCTTTATTCTTCATATCCTCTATAAGTCTTTTGTCTTCTATATTCTCTAGATGGGGTTATACCTCTCCTCTATGGTTTGTAATCCAGACAGGTTTACTGAGTTTTACTTGTGCTCTCCTAGGGGAACGTGGGTCTCTTCTCTTCTGAACCCAGGGAATCCTCCCCTCTCCTCCTTAACCCCTTGTTCCCCACTGTCACTCAGGAGTCCACTATACAATACAATAGGCCCCCAGCAGGTCTCACTCACCCTTCTCTTCCCCGGATGGTGGCTCCAAGCTTGGGTGGAGGGTCTTCACAGCAGCTCTGTCCTGGGGGGGATTCCTCTGGGCTTCCAACTCTGTATCTGGGTTTTTTTTTTTTTTTTTTTTTTCCTCTGGGCTTCGTCTCAGGGATGCAGGGTGGGTCTCCTGGCGCTCCCGGGCTCCCTGACCCAGAATCGAAGAGTCAGCTGGCCGGGGGCCCCAGGCAGCAATAGACCGGGGGCTACAGACAGTAGCCAGCCGGGGATTATGGGCAGTAGTTAGCCGGGGTTTGAGGGCATCAGAGAGCCGGTAACTGTAAGCCGGCGTCTCTCCGTCAGATCAGGTGGCCGGCCGGCTTTCTCCTCTCCCAGAGAGCCTCCGCGGCCGGTCACACACCCCCGCCACGTCACTCCGCTCTCCAGCCGTCCGGGTCCCTTTCTCACCAAGGACCGGAGAGGCCGGCCCGTCACTGCGACCCTCGTCTGGCTCCCATCTCCGGCTCTCCGGGCTCCACTCCACGGCCCTCCAGACTCCGGTGAGTCGGCTCCTAAGGGTCACCAGGGAGGTCGGGGAGCGGTACCTAGCCGAAGGCTAGTGCCGCTCACTCCCCACAGCCGCCATGACCAGGCTCCTCCCCAACTTGAGCTTGAAAGACTTGACCTCAGCTTGTTTAATTAAGCTTTGACAATAAAACCTGGAAGCTGATTGGTTTCTATGCAGAAGTGCATGAGCGTGAACCAGCTTTAGTAAATCCCATAATGTCACCACGCCGTCAAAATCAGAAAATTAAAATCTGTATTGCATCTTTACTTATCATATACAGTGGATATAAAAAGTCTACACACTCCTGTAAAAATGTCAGGTTTCTGTGATGTATAAAAATGAGACAAAGATAAATCAATTCAGAACGTTGTCCACCTTTTTAATGTGACCTATAAAACTGTACAACTCAATTGAAATACAAACACAAATCTTTTAAGGTGGGGTAAACCTAAAATGTGGTTGCATAAGTGTGCACACCCTCTTATAACTGGGCATGTAACTGTGTTCAGAATTAAGCAATCACATTCAAAATCATGTTACATAGGAGTCAGTACACACCCGCCATCATTTTAAAGTGCCTCTGATTAACCCCAATCAGCTGTTCTAGTAGGTCTTTCCTAACATTTTCATAGTCATTAACATAGTCGCATCCTACAGCAAAAGCCATGGTCCGCAGAGAGCTTCATAAGCTTCAGAGGGATCTCATTGTTAAAAGGTATCAGGAGAAGGGTACAAAAGAATTGCCAAGGCATTCGATATACCATGGAACACCATGAAGACAGTCCTCATCAAGTGGAGAAAATATGGTGCAACAGTGACATTACCAAGAACTGGACGTCCCTCCAAAATTGATGCAAAGATGAGAAGAAAACTGGTCTGGGAAGTTGCCAAGAGGCCTACAGCAACATGAAAGGAGCTGCAGGAATATCTGGCAAGTACTGGCTGTGTGGTACATGTGACAACAATCTCCCATATTCTTCATATGTCTGGGCTATGGGGTAGAGTGGAAGACAGAAGCCTTTTCTTACAAAGAAAAACATCCAAGCCCGGCTAAATTCTTTGCGAAAACACATCTGAAGTCTCCCAAAAGCATGCGGGAAAATGTGTTTTGGTCTGATGGAACCAAGGTTGAACTTTTTGGTAAGAATTCCAAAAGGTATGCTTGGCGCAAAAACACTGCCCGTCACCAAAAGAACACCATACCTACAGTGAAGCATGGTGGTGGCAGCATCCTGCTCTGGGGCTGTTTTTCTTCAGCTGGAACTGGGGCCTTAGTCAAGGTCGAGGGAATTATGAACAGTTCCAAATACTGGTCAATATTGGCACAAAATCTTCAGGCTTTCTGCTAGAAAGCTGAACATGAAGAGGAACTTCATCTTTTAGCATGACAACGACCCAAAGCATACATCCAAATCCACAAAGGAATGGCTTCACCAGAAGATTAGTTTTGGAATGGCCCAGCCAGAGCCCAGACCTAAATCTGATAGAAAATCTGTGGGGTGATCTGAAGAGGGCTGTGCACAGGAGACGCCCTCGCAATTTGACAGATTTGGAGTGTTTTTGCAAAGTACAGCGGGCCAATATTGCCAAGTCAAGATGTGCCGTGCTGATAGACCCATACCCAAAAAGACGGAGTGCTGGAATCACATCAAAAGGTGCTTCACCAAAGGATTAGTATAAGGGTGTGCACACTTATGCAACCATATTATTAGATTTATTTTTTACTTCCCTCCACCTAAAAGATTTCAGTTTGTTGTTCAACTGAGTTGTACAGATTATAGGTCACATTAAAGGTGGAAAAAGTTCTGAAATTTATCTTTGTCTCTTTTTTTTTACATCACAGAAACCAGAGAATTTAACAGGGGTGTGTAGACTTTCATATCCACTGTATAAAGATGGGGGGGGGGGGGGGGTTCAGGGAGGAGGTAGGGCTGGAGCTCCACTTTAAAGAGCCAAGGAACAATAGCAACCACTGACATCAGTTAAAAGCTGAGAACACACAGGATCCAAGTGTCATTTTATTAGACAGTTTGGCTACCTGGCTTTTTGATCTTGCCCAACCCTGCTTATGCAGAAGTAGCCCATTGAACACCCATTGATCTCACAAAGAACACCACCTGGTGATTTTAAACAAAAGCATCGGCAAATTCTGTGCTCGGTTCTTGCTTTGAAGTATGCATTTTATAATGTGTCACTGGATATAACAAAATTTACTATTAGACCTCCATCACACACCCTATCGGGTTTTCTTTTTTTTTCTTTTCATTAGCGCCACTGAAAAATCACAATCAGTGTTTTGTTCACGAGCCAAAACATCCAGAAACTCCGGCTTTACTGTAGGTTTTGTGTCTGTGCACTTTTTCTATAGACCGCTTTGGGGAATCATCCAGTTGAGTTTAGATGATCTAGCAGGAAGTGTTTTCATTCTGCGGAAAAACCGTCGTTCTTCTCCTTAGTGATTGCTGCCATCTAATGACCAGTGTGTGTATGTACAGTGGAGGCAGAAAAATGGAATGATCTTCCTGTGTACGTTGGGTTACCCCAAGACGTAAGAAAAAACACTTTTGAATGAATATTTTTTATTAGAACATTGGAAAAAAAGTCAGTCTGTAGGGCACATTTCTTTCTTTCTTTCTTTCATTCTTTCTTTCGTTCTTGCTTTCTTTCTTTTGCTCTCTCGCTCGCTCTTTCACTTGCTCTCGTCTTTCGCTCGGTCTATCTCTCTGTCTTTCGCTCGCTCTCTCTCTCTGTCTTTCGCTCGCTCTCTCTTTCTGTCTTTCGCTCGCTCTTTCGCTCTTTCGCTCGCTCTCGCTCTCGTCTTTCGCTCGCTCTATCTCTCTGTCTTTCGCTCTCTCTCTCTCTCTCTCTCTGTCTTTCGCTCGCTCTCTCTCTCTGTCTTTCGCTCGCTCTCTCTCTCTGTCTTTCGCTCGCTCTCTCTCTCTGTCTTTCGCTCGCTCTCTCTCTCTGTCTTTCGCTCGCTCTCTCTCTCTGTCTTTCGCTCGCTCTCTCTCTCTCTCTGTCTTTCGCTCGCTCTCTCTCTCTGTCTTTCGCTCGCTCTCTCTCTCTGTCTTTCGCTCGCTCTCTCTCTCTGTCTTTCGCTCGCTCTCTCTCTGTCTTTCGCTCGCTCTCTCTCTGTCTTTCGCTCGCTCTCTCTCTGTCTTTCGCTCGCTCTCTCTCTGTCTTTCGCTCGCTCTCTCTCTCTGTCTTTCGCTCGCTCTCTCTCTCTGTCTTTCGCTCGCTCTCTCTCTCTCTTTTGCTCGCTCTCTCTCTCTGTCTTTTGCTCGCTCGCTCTCTCTGTCTTTTGCTCGCTCGCTCTCTGTCTTTTGCTCGCTCGCTCTCTCTGTCTTTTGCTCGCTCTCTCTCTCTCTCTGTCTTTTGCTCGCTCTCTCTCTCTCTCTGTCTTTCGCTCGCTCGCTCTCTCTCTCTGTCTTTCGCTCGCTCGCTCACTCTCTCTGTCTTTCGCTCGCTCTCTCTGTCTTTCGCTCGCTCTTTCTCTCTCGCTGTCTCTCGCTGTCTCTCGCTCTGTCTCTCGCTCTGTCTCTCGCTCTGTCTCTCGCTCTGTCTCTCGCTCTGTCTCTCGCTCTGTCTCTCGCTCTGTCTCTCGCTCTGTCTCTCGCTCTGTCTCTCGCTCTGTCTCTCGCTCTGTCTCTCGCTCTGTCTCTCGCTCTGTCTCTCGCTCTCTTTCTCGCTCTTTCTCGCTCTCTTTCTCGCTCTTTCTCTCTCTCGCTCTTTCTGTCTCTCGCTCTTTCTTTCTCTCTCTCTCGCTCTTTCTTTCTCTCTCTCGCGCTCTTTCTTTCTCTCTCTCGCGCTCTTTCTTTCTCTCTCTCGCGCTCTTTCTTTCTCTCTCTCGCGCTCTTTCTTTCTCTCTCTCGCGCTCTTTCTTTCTCTCTCTCTCGCTCTTTCTCTCTCTCTCTCTCGCTCTTTCTCTCTCTCTCTCTCGCTCTTTCTCTCTCTCTCTCTCGCTCTTTCTCTCTCTCTCTCTCGCTCTTTCTCTCTCTCTCTCTCGCTCTTTCTCTCTCTCTCTCTCGCTCTTTCTCTCTCTCTCTCTCGCTCTCTCGCTCTTTCTCTCTCTCTCTCTCGCTCTTTCTCTCTCTCTCTCTCGCTCTTTCTCTCTCTCTCTCTCGCTCTTTCTTTCTGTCTCTCGCTCTTTCTTTCTGTCTCTCGCTCTTTCTTTCTGTCTCTCCCTCTTTCTTTCTGTCTCTCGCTCTCTCTTTCTGTCTCTCGCTCGCTCTTTCTCTCGCTCTCTCTCTCGCTCTTTCTCTCGCTCTTTCTTTCTGTCTCTCGCTCTTTCTTTCTGTCTCTCTCTCGCTCTCTCTCTCGCTCTTTCTCTCGCTCTCTCTCTCGCTCTCTCTCTCGCTCTCTCTCTCGCTCTCTCTCTCGCTCTCTCTCTCGCTCTCTCTCTCGCTCTTTCTCTCTCTCTCTCTCTCGCTCTTTCTCGCTCTCTCTCTCGCTCTTTCTCTCTCTCGCTCTTTCTCTCTCTGTCTCTCGCTCTTTCTCTCTCTGTCTCTCGCTCTTTCTCTCTCTGTCTCTCGCTCTGTCTCTCGCTCTTTCTTTCTGTCTCTCGCTCTTTCTTTCTGTCTCTCGCTCTTTCTTTCTGTCTCTCTCTCGCTCTCTCTCTCGCTCTCTCTCTTGCTCTCGCTCTCGCTCTCGCTCTCGCTCTCTCGCTCTTTCTTTCTCTCTCTCTCGCTCTTTCTCGCTCGCTCTCTCGCTCTCGCTCTCTCGCTCTTTCTCGCTCTCGCTCTCTCGCTCTTTCTCTCTCTCTCTCTCTCGCTCTTTCTTTCTCTCTCTCTCTCGCTCTTTCTTTCTCTCTCTCTCTCTCTCGCTCTTTCTTTCTCTCTCTCTCTCTCTCGCTCTTTCTTTCTCTCTCTCTCTCTCTCGCTCTTTCTTTCTCTCTCTCTCTCTTTCTTTCTCTCTCTCTCTTTCTTTCTCTCTCGCTCTTTCTTTCTCTCTCTCTCTCTTTCTCTCTCTCTCTTTCTTTCTCTTTCTCTCTCTCTCTCTCTCTCTCTCGCTCTTTCTCTCTCTCTCTCTCTCTCTCTCTCTCGCTCTTTCTTTCTTTCTCTCTCTCTTGCTCTTTCTTTCTTTCTCTCTCTCTCGCTCTCTCTCTCTCGCTCCCTCCCTCCTTTCATCTGTTTTCCATCTTGTACATAATACATAGGCTCATTGTTTGTATCTGGAAGTATCCTTTTGTCTAGCAGTGCACAGAATTATTGGAACCAATCTGTCCTTTCAGGTGAAAGAAACTGTTACTTTACAAAAGTTACTGTTACTGCACAAAATACTTTTTTTTTTACAGATCAGCTACGAGCAGTGATCAGTTTCATCTCTATCCATAGGCGTAACACAGACCTATTTTAAAGTTGTACCCCCTGTATTACTGTATCAGTGATCATGTGCTCATTGCCTTGGCTTTTGCTGACATTACTGGCTGCCAATGAGATCTCATCGCAGCAGTTTCTAGAGCATGTCTTTAAAGCCCAACTTCAGGCAGATAAAAGAATGATCCCTTGCACTGGGGCTGTGTCTGCACTGCAAGGGTTAATGGCTCACTTATGTCTAGGGGAGATTTACTTACCTGATCCTCTGCCCCTCCCTGCAGCTGGACTGATCCCCGCAGTGCATGCGCCGGAGAGCGCTCAAGGTCCAGGGAAGCAGTCTCCAAACTGTGGCCCTTTGCTTGCTTTTATCCGGCTCTTGGGATGTTATTCCTCCCACTGTCAGCAACAGTGGGGCATAGTTCCTGACACCAACGATGGGGCCCGGTTTGCTCCCACGGACACCACCAACGATGGGGCCCGGTTTGCTCCCACGGACACCAACGATGGGGCCCGGTTTGCTCCCACGGACACCAACGTGTTTTCTACTTCCACTGGCAACAGTCCAGTCCCCCCCCCCCCCCCCCAAAAGTTTGCAGGACAGTAAACTGGCCCTTTGTTTAGAAAGTTTGGACACTCCTGGTCTAGGGTTCTGATGTCATCAGGACTGAGCAGGGTCTATAGCCCTTCTCTGGAAGTGCAGACGCCAAAGGACAGTCCAATGAATTGTGGGAGGGGAGCCACCTGCCAAGGGAGTGAATGGTCAGGTAAGTAAAGCTGTTTCTCCTTTCCTCCAGACATAATGAGCTATTAATGCTTTCAGTTTCAGTAGAAAAAGGATTCCTTTTAGTGAGGCTGTATCCAGAGTTTGGCTTTTAAAGTAACTGCTGTATTTACGGGGATACCTTTTTAAAGGGGTCTATTTATATGGGAAACCGGATACCAGTATGTGCGCTCTGCTATATTGTTCAGTATTACTCTGCACTGCTGCCTGCACTTTGACATGGCTCCATTCCATGCCCTGCGTTTTATGAATGGCCTGCAAAGCTTTCTCTGCTGTATTGGACAAGAGGCTGGTCATATCTAAAAGGTGATGAGATTTCAATGCTTTTTCAACTGGTCAAACGTAAGGATGTATTAAAATAAACTCACCAGCTCTGGTAATGTGGCTACTAAACAATCAGGGCACTATTCCTCCCACTGACACCAGTGATGGGGCACTATTCCTCCCTCCCACTGACACCAGTGATGGGGCACTGTTCCTCCCTCCCAGAGACACTAGTGATGGGGCACTGTTCCTCCCTCCCACTGACACCAGTGATGGGGCACTGTTCCTCCCTCCCACTGACACCAGTGATGGGGCACTGTTCCTCCCTCCCACTGACATCCGTGATGGGGCACTATTTCTCACTCCCACTGACACCAGTGATGGGGCACTATTCCTCACTCCCACTGACACCAGTGATGGGGCACTATTCCTCACTCCCACTGACACCAGTGATGGGGCACTATTCCTCACTCCCACTGACACCAGTGATGGGGCACTATTCCTCCCTCCCACTGACACCAGTGATGGGGCACTATTCCTCCCTCCCACTGACACCAGTGATGGGGCACTATTCCTCCCTCCCACTGACAC
This sequence comes from Staurois parvus, assembly GCF_062004578.1. Classification (NCBI taxonomy): domain Eukaryota; kingdom Metazoa; phylum Chordata; class Amphibia; order Anura; family Ranidae; genus Staurois; species Staurois parvus. Next base: position 108,988 of record NW_028319838.1, read on the forward strand.
CAGTGATGGGGCACTATTCCTCACTCCCACTGACACCAGTGATGGGGCACTATTCCTCACTCCCACTGACACCAGTGATGGGGCACTATTCCTCCCTCCCACTGACACCAGTGATGGGGCACTATTCCTCCCTCCCACTGACACCAGTGATGGGGCACTATTCCTCCCTCCCACTGACACCAGTGATGGGGCACTATTCCTCCCTCCCACTGACACCAGTGATGGGGCACTATTCCTCCCTCCCACTGACACCAGTGATGGGGCACTATTCCTCCCTCCCACTGACACCAATGACGGGGCACTATTCCTCCCACTGATACCAATGACGGGGCACTATTCCTCCCACTGATACCAATGACGGGGCACTATTCCTCCCACTGATACCAATGACGGGGCACTATTCCTCCCACTGATACCAATGATGGGGCACTATTCCTCCCACTGACACCAATGATGGGGCACTATTCCTCCCACTGATACCAATGATGGGGCACTATTCCTCCCACTGACACCAATGATGGGGCACTATTCCTCCCACTGACACCAATGATGGGGCACTATTCCTCCCACTGACACCAATGATGGGGCGCTATTCCTCCCACTGATACCAATGATGGGGCACTATTCCTCCCACTGATACCAATGATGGGGCACTATTCCTCCCACTGATACCAATGATGGGGCACTATTCCTCCCACTGATACCAATGATGGGGCACTATTCCTCCCACTGATACCAATGATGGGGCAATATTCCTCCCACTGACACCAATGATGGGGCACTACTCCTTCCACTGACACCAATAATGGGGCACTATTCCTCCCTCCCACTGACACCAGTGATGGGGCACTATTCCTCCCACTGACACCAGTGATGGGGCACTATTCCTCCCACTGACACCAATAATGGGGCACTATTCCTCCCTCCCACTGACACCAGTGATGGGGCACTATTCCTCCCTCCCACTGACACCAGTGATGGGGCACTGTTCCTCCTGACCACTGACACCAGTGATGGGGCACTATTCCTCCCTCCCACTGACACCAGTGATGGGGCACTATTCCTCCCTCCCACTGACACCAGTGATGGGGCACTGTTCCTCCTGACCACTCCCGACAATCCCTAAGCTTGAGACGTTGTTTACTCTGACTGTTGCTAAGGCAGTTTCTACTCCCACTGTGAACAGTGGAGTCCCCCTAAAGTCTGAAGGTCCGTAAACTGGCCCATTGTTTAGAAAGTTTGGCGATCCCTGGCACTCAGATATAGAAAGTTGGCGGTCCCACTATTGCAGCCTGCCTATGGCAGGGCCTTGTTTACATCCTGCATGTGCCCGTCATAGTCGAGGTTGATGAAACTATCTGCAACATGTGAAGGGCCCCGAGCCCTGAACAAGCCGCACTCGGGGGCTGTGTACATCTGCCAAGGTACTCTGTGCATAACATAATCCAAACACGAAGATGTTTAAAACATGCACAACATTTGTTGTGTGAACAGCGACATTCCAGGTGTCCTTGCACCCTTTCTCAAGATCAAATATAAATTTAATTTAGCGTTTACCTCTGCCTATCACTGCTATGTTTTGTGATGCAAAACAAAACCGACTGATGCATAATATCCTTCTTTTTTTTTTTTTCAGTAAACAACGTGGCAGTTGCATATGACTATCCAGAGTATTTCCTTGACATCCCAGACCTGGATAACGTGAGTACTCACAGTACAAATGACGTCTTTCTCCACTGAGAAGCTTGTAACCAAGGGTTACGTTTATGATGCTGGAACACCGGACACAAAACACACATGTCACTGACTGCATTCCTGGTGAAGTGGGCATCATGATTTAAAGGGACCGTGAACATAAAATGTTCAGTATTATGTCTTCTTATGGCATAAACATGTGTTTACAGTGATAGGCTCACTGCTAATATTATAAACTCCAGGGCTCAGAGGTCTGCATGTTTTAGATCAGTGGTTCTTAACCTGGGTTCGATCGAACCCCAGGGGTTCAGTGAGTCAGTCTCGCGGGTTCGGCAGAGGTGAAGACCCACACCCGACTCATATGATTCGTGCAGTAAATATTCATTATTATGTTTTTGTTTTTGTGTGAAATACATGTTTTAATGGTTTTGTTCTTTGTTCTTAACGGTTTTGTTCATTTTGTGCACCTATGTATAAATATATACCTATGTTTTGAATTTTAAAAATCATATTTTATTTTTCCAATTAAGAAGGGTTCGGTGAATGCGCATATGAAACTGGTGGGGTTCAGTACCTCCAACAAGGTTAAGAACCACTGTTTTAGATGGAGAGTCTCTCCTAGGTGCCTTTCACTGTAGCTCTTTCCTGTGGGTTAAAGTGGTTGTAAAGGTAACATTGAAAGAAAAAAATGTTCTACTTACCTGTTCTGTGCAATAATTATGCACAAAGCAGCCCCTATCCTCTTCTCGGGTCCCTTGCTGATGCTTTTGGCTCCACCCTCCCCGTTGAGTGTCCTCATATCAAGCCGCTTGGTGTGAGCGCATTCATGCGTGCTCACTCCCGAGCCCCGCTCTGTGTGTCTATAAGACACACATAGTGGCTCAGCCCCAAGCCGCTTGGTGTGAGGGCATTCATGCGTGCTCACTCCTGAGCCCCGCTCTGTGTGTCTATAAGACACACATAATGGCTCAGCCCCAAGCCGCTTGGTGTGAGCGCATTCATGCGTGCTCACTCCCGAGCCCCGCTCTGTGTGTCTATAAGACACACATAGTGGCTCAGCCCCAAGCCGCTTGGTGTGAGGGCATTCATGCGTGCTCACTCCCGAGCCCCGCTCTGTGTGTCTATAAGACACACATAGTGGCTCAGCCCCAAGCCGCTTGGTGTGAGGGCATTCATGCGTGCTCACTCCCGAGCCCCGCTCTGTGTGTCTATAAGACACACATAATGGCTCAGCCCCCTCCCCTCTCTACTCACTGGATGTTATTGACAGCAGCAGGAGCCAGTGGCTCCTAGTTCTATGTCTGAGAAAATGAGTTGGGAGAGAGCCGAAAGCCGCTGCTCTTGTGCATATTACTGGATTGAGATCGGGCTCAGGTAAGTATTAGGGGGGCTGTGGGGGGAGCTGCATGCAGACGTATTTTGTTTTTTGTTTTTTTTCTACCTTCATGCATAGGTTTCATGAAGGTAAAAAACCTTCAGCTTTTTGAACCACTTTAAGGTGCCTACAGGTGTAAAGCTTCCCATATCCCATAGATGGGTCTTTCTTTTTTTTTTTTTTTTTTTTTTACCTGATAGTTGCGGCCAATTGGCTACAACTTCTGATCTAATACAAATTTCCTAACATTTCTGTCAGTTGTCAGGTATGTCCATAGATGGATCAAAATTCTTCTGCTCCCTGCTGAACCAGACGAATTTTGATCTATCTAGGGTCAGCTTAAGGATATGCATGCTTGATTTGGCCACTGATTGGGCAATAACTGTACTTGTACAGGCTCTCACCGACATGGCCTGGTTGAGCATACTTGGGGGATGAATTGTCCTGCAAAAAAAGTTGGTGCAAATTCATATGGGTACAGTATTGCATGACCGCGCAATTGTCATTCAAAGCGTGACAGCGCTGAAAGCTGAAAATTGCCCTGGACAGGAAGGGGGTAAAAGTGTCCGGACAGGAAGTGGTTAAAATGCGTTGGGAATGTGAGAATGATAGAATCTGTATAGGAAGCATTGGCATGCCATTTCGGGTGCTTAAAGGGTAACTCCACTTTTGTGGGGGAAAAAATAGCACATTAAAAAAAAATATTATTATTATACAGGATTTATGTATTATTATTATTATACAGGATTTATGTATTATTATTATTATTATTATTATTATACAGGATTTATATATTATTATTATTATTATACAGGATTTATGTATTATTATTATTATACAGGATTTATGTATTATTATTATTATTATACAGGATTTATATGGCGCCAACAGTTTGCTCAGCGCTTTACAATATAAAGGGAGACAATACAGCAGTGTTTCTCAACTCCAGTCCTCATGGACCCCCAACAGGTCATGTTTTCAGGATTTCCCTCAGATGAAACAGCTGTGGTAATTACTAAGGCAGTGAAACTGATCAAATCACCTGTGCAAAATAATGGAAATCCTGAAAACATGACCTGTTGGGGGTCCATGAGGACTGGAGTTGAGAAACACTGCAATACAGCAACAATACAGTTCAATACAGAAGGAATAGGAGGGCCCGGCTCGTGGAGCTTACAATATAGCATATACAATTGCAACACAAGTTATATTGTAATTGAATGTTATTAAAAATGACCTTTTCTTTTCAATCTCCAGTCCCTGTAAATTTTCCGTAAAATACAATATGGCTACTTGGAGGTGTTCCCCCCAGAAATAGCATTTCCTGAATGTGTGATTGGTTCACTGATTTTCCCAGAACTCTGGACTAAGATACAAGTCCGATTTCAGGCGTCTTTGCAACAAAAATTAAATTTTTGGTGAGATGCTCCCAAAGGGAAATCGGGTCCAAAGGAATGCAGACCCTGCCCCTTTCCTCATTACAACCCTGCCAGTGCAGGAGCTGATTGATAAGTATGAAACCACTCCCATTAAATTTGCTTTACACATACACGCAGACCAACAAACAGCCCTTTATCAGAATAACAGAAGATAGGAATCTGCAACAAAGTTTGTTAAAATCCCTTCAATGTATTTGTACGTGGATCGCCCAGAGGGGAATGTTTTTTTCTTAATAAAAAGTAGAGTTACTCTTCAAGAATAATTAGTTGCTTTATGCATTTTGTATGGATTTATATTTTTGATATTTTCTTATATGTGAGCTGTCACATTTTAAGGCCTGTGGAAATGGGTTTTTTCTTTGGAATAATACATTTTTTAGAAAAAGTTATTTTTGAGACGGTGCCCTTAAAATTCCTGCCACTTGCTACATTTTTTTTCTCTGTATACAAAGAGTTTTTGAGATTGGCACAGGCATAGTCTCAAATCACGCCATCCTGATTTTTGGAAGTTTGAAAAGTGCTTCGGAGAGGAGCACAGAGCAAGAATCTTCCAAAATGAGAGACTACGTTTTTAGAGCAAATTACAGGGAAATAAATCCAAGTGCCTTTTTTAGGAACTGCAAATGGCTCTCCTGATTCCTGAACTGCAAGAGGCCGATCCACATGACCCAGCTGGCCAGAGGCGTGTTGTACTGGGAGATTTTCTAACGTGTGAGCTGGTTCCCCACTTTTTTACAGAAGAGCTAGAGGTCCAGAGTGGCACATGTGTCAGTATGAACAACATATCCTATGATTGATTGATAGATCTGACCACTCTCCTTGTGCATTGCCATTCATTTGCTGGAGAGCAGTAGAGAGTCTGAAAAAGTGTAGCAAGGGTGCATGAACCTTTTTTTTATAATCAGAATGGGGGTACTGTGCCGACGTACAATATTGTGAAATGATGCAGCGCCTGTGAATACAACAAAAACATACAAAAAACCCCCAAATAAACAGTGTTCAATGTGACAAATGTAAAGTCTCTCTTAAATCAAAGTCCATATACAGTGGATATAAAAAGTCTACACGCCCCTGTTAAAATGTCAGGTTTCTGTGATGTAAAAAAAAAATGAGAAAAAGATAAAGCATTTAAACTTTTTCCACCTTTTTAATGTGACCTAGAAACTGTACAACTCAGCTGAAAAACAAACTGAACTCTTTTAGGGGAGGTAAGTAAACAAACTAAAATAATGTGGTTGCATAAGTGTGCACACCCTCTTATAACTGGGGATGTAGCTGTGTTCAGAATTAAGCAATCACATTCAAAATCATGTTAAATAGGAAACAGTACACACCTGCCATCATTTAAAGTGCCTCTGATTAACCCCAAATAACGTTCAGCTGTTCTAGTAGGTCTTTCCTTACATTTTCTTAGTTGCATCCTACAGCAAAAGCCATGGTCCGCAGAGAGCTTCCAAAACATCAGAGGGATCTCATTGTTAAAAGGTATCAGTTAGGTGAAGGGTACAAAAGAATTTCCAAGGCATTAGATATACCATGGAACACAATGAAGACAGTCCTCATCAAGTGGAGAAAATATGGTGCAACAGTGATATTACCAAGAACTGAACGTCCCTCCAAAATGGATGAAAAGATGAGAAGAAAACTGGTCTGGGAGGCTATCAAGAGGCCTACAGCAACATTAACCACTTCCTGTCCGGACACTTTTACCCCTTCCTGTCCAGGGCAATTTTCAGCTTTCAGCGCTATCACACATTGAATGACAATTGCGCGGTCATGCAACACTGTACCCATATGAATTTTTTACCATTTTTTTGAGACAGATAAAGCTTTATTTTGGTGGTATTTATTCACCACTAGGATTTTTATTTTTTTTGCTATATAAATGAAAATGTCCAAAAATTTTGAAAAAAGTGTTTATCAAATTTTGCAAATAAATATTTCATCATAAATCTTGGCCAAAATTTATTCCGTTATCTTTTTTGTAAAAAAAAAAAATACGCCAAATTAGTTTATAACCAAAAATTATAATTTTTAAACTTTTTTTTTTACATTTTTATTTTATTTTCTTTATATTATTATTTATGGGGGGGTTTAGGGGGGGTTTTTGTTACATACCGTCACCCTAGCAGTACAGTGTCACCATGGTGACATTGTACTACTTGTGGGGGGTGATGAAGATTTTTTTTTTTTTTTTATTTTTTTTATTTTTTTACAGTGATTGCTTTTACACCCATATAGGATGTAAAAGCAATCATTTCTCTTTCTCTCTGTCTGCATTCTTGCAGCCATTGAGAAATACTGTGTGAGCTCTGATTGGTCAGAGCTTGTCACATGGTACAAGGCTGTTGTGAATAGCCTTCTACCATGTGACCTCTGTGATCATTCACAGATTTCACGCGTAGTAAGCAATGATGTCACAAGTGACATCTTGCTTACTAATTTGCATGTGATCACTGATTGGCCAATCAGTGATCACATGACCGGGACCTCGTACAGAGGTCCCGTCCGACGATCGGTGTTTCACTGTGTCCGGAGGACACAGCGGGCACCGGATCGCGGTGCTGCGCGCTCCCAGGGAGCGCGCACAACTAGAAATAGCGGGTGCCGTTTATGAACGGCAACCCGCCCCTGGAGTGCCACTGTCCTGCCGTTTAAAAAGAGCAGGCGGACGGCAAGTGGTTAAAGGAGCTGCAGGAATATCTGGCAAGTACTGTCTGTGTGGTACATGTGACAACAATCTCCCGTGTTCTTCATATATCTGCGCTATGAGGCAGAGTGGCAAGACAGAAGCCTTTTCTTACGAAGAAAAACATCCAAGCCCGGCTAAATTTTGCAAAAACACATCTGAAGTCTCCCAAAAGCATGTGGGAAAATGTGTTCTGGTCTGATAAAACCAAGGGTGAACATTTTGGCCATTCCAAAAGATATGTTTGGCGCAAAAACACTGCCTGCCACCAAAAAAACACCATACCTACAGTGAAGCATGGTGGTGGCAGCATCATGCTCTGGGGCTGTTTTTCTTCAGCTGGAACTGGGGTCTTAGTCAAGGTAGAGGGAATTATGAACAGTTCCAAATACCAGTGAATATCGGCACAAAACCTTCAGGAGTCTGCTAGAAAGCTGAACATGAAGAGGAACTTCATCTTTCAGCATGACAACCACCCAAAGCATACATCCAAATCCACAAAGGAATGGCTTCACAAGAAGAAGATGAAAGTTTTGGAGCCCAGACCTGAATCTGATCAAAAATCTGTGGGGTGATCTGAAGAGGGCTGTGCACAGGAGACGTCCTCGCAATCTGACAGAGAAGGAAGAGCGGGCAAATATTGCCAAGTCAGGATGTGCCATGCTGATAGACTCTTCCCCAACAAGACTGAGTGCTGGAATCACATCAAAAGGTGCTTCAACAAATATTCGTTTAAGGGTGTGCACACTTGCGCAACCATATTATTTTAGTTTTTTTATTTTTACTTCCCTCCACCTAAAGGATTTCAGTTTGTTGTTCAGCTGAGCTGTAGAGTTTAAATCCTCCCTAGGTGTGTGCGCTTCCACTCCAGAATCACTGCTGTTAGGCGGCAGCAGCAAAAGGCAACTCCCACTGGAACAAACAAAGCTCACCAAAGAGCTGAGAAAGCCGCTGATGTCCAGTGATCATGCAACGTCATCATGTCCGCACTGAGAGTCCGCCCCAACTAGTTTCGTCCAAACAGATGTTCTCAAGGGGTTCTGTGCCATTGTACATAATCCTATAGTACAGCAGTGAAATGTGAACGCAAGGGAGACAACACTGGTTACTATTTCAATAGAGCAATGTTAATATTGTAAATGGGAATTAGGAAGTGACATACAAGTGAGTTTCTGGCAGGGTCACCAGGTATATTTTATTGTAAGCTGTTCCCACAAACAAAAGCTAAACGTTTGTTGAGACCTCTAAGATTTTTTTACTGTTTTGCCCAGATATACACTTACATTGGTTTTTCTTCTTTTGTAGACTCTGGACATGTTAATAAATGTCAACATCACGTCTGTGTGTAAGGTAAGACAGAGATCTGAAATTATTTACTTAATACAGGTACTTATATATGGCCATCAATGTACGCAGCGCTTTACATATTTATTAGACCTTAACATCAGTCCCTGACCCTCAAGGAGCGTACAATCTATGGTCCCTAACCCTCAAGGGGCGTACAATCTAAGGTCCCTAACTCACATTCATACATACACATACTAGGGACAGTTTGGACAGGAGCCAGTTAACCTGCAGCATGTGGAGTGTGGGAGGAAACGAGTACCCGTAGCCAGGGGCGGACTAACAACTCATGGGGCCCCCGGGCAATAGGGAAACATGGGGCCCCTGTGTCCTTGCCCAAACTCAGAAAAGCCTATGAAAAAGGTACCAGGGGCATCTCATGGGGCCCCCTACTGACCCCGGGCCCTCGGGCAGTGCCCAAGTTTTCAAATGGTCAGTCCGCCCCTGCCCGGAGCAAACCCATGCAGGCACAGGGAGAATATGCAGCCTTCGTGTAGGTAGTGCTACGGTTGGGATTCAAACTGACGACCGTAGTGCTGCCTGCGGAAGTGCTAAGCGCTGCTGTTGGTAAAATGAGGCACTGAAACTTCCCGCCCTGCGTTGTCATACCTAAATGGTCGTACATTGAACTTGGTGCAAGTGTATTCACATTAAAAGCATTGCAGAGGACCAGAGGGCACTATTTGTGTCTGGAGGGAAAGAGGTTTAACCTCTGCACTCTGCATACAGGAAGTATTCTTTACAGTAACGTTGTGAAAACATAGAGTAGGCTTCCTCTAAAGCTAGTTCCATCCACCTCAGTAGATTGTTTAAAAAAAAAAAAAATGCTGGATGTGCTTCTAAAAGCACAAAATATAGCTGACCATTTACCGCCCTAGATTGTGGATTCAGGGAATATCCGATTGCCTAGGTCAGCCTTTCTCAACTTTCTTAAAGCAGAACTAAACTCACCTTTTGCTTCAATGGCCTCGTCCTGCGCCAGCATCTTCTGCTGTGTGCCAATATTTGGCTGTATTCGTTGGCCAGCTCAAGGATGACGTTACTCTTTCTTATGTGCAGAGACCAGGGGCGGACTGACCATTTGGAAACTCGGGCACTGCCCGAGGGCCCGGGGTCAGTAGGGGCCCCCATGAGTTGCCCCTGGTACCTTTTTCATAGGCTTTTTTGAGTTTGGGCAAGGACACAGGCCCCATGATCCCCTATTGCCCGGTGGCCCCATTAGTTGTCAGTCCGCCCCTGGCAGAGACCATGCAGGTGGTGTAAGCCAATTTGTGCATGGGCAGCTCTGTTGAATTGCTGAAGAACGATGCGAACAGGCAGGTGGGTGCATCTTGTTCTGGAAGAGACATTGCTTGTCTCTTCTGCAATAAAGAGCCTGCTTGCTCACGGTTTGTGACAGCAGAAATTTAGCCCTGCTATAACACGGAGGAACCCTGAGGGCCGGTTCACACTATAGAAACAGTCTGGATACGTTCCTGCGCGTTCTGGTGCTTTTGTGATGTGTTCCGGTGCGTCTTTTATACTTTTCAGTTCATTTTTCCCCCTATTTTTCTTCAATTCAAATAAGGACATGTGCGTTCCAGTGCGTTTGTGTTTTACCATGTTCCGGTACATTTTTGGGCAGGAAAAATGCAGCCTGCTTTATATATTTTTGTTTTCTGCTACCGGAACACACTAGAATTTTAAGCAGTGATGTGAACTATGACATTGACAACCATATAACCTACTTTCTGTGTGCTTTGGATGCAGAAGAAAAGCACAATGAAAAGTCTCAGGGAACCCCTGCTTATAATTCTACTTCTAGCTCATGGGACTTTAGTGTGAAAGGTAAGCTGTAGGTATAGGAATAAATAAAAGAATGTGACATACTTGGTGTATATGACATCCAGGCCTGCACTATAGTAAGTATTTTCAGTGATAATAATCAAAACATTGATAATGGCCAGGAAAAGAAAAAACAGTGAAAATTGTAAGACTCCCTTAAGTGGAAAAGTGTCCCCCGCCTCCTTCCTTTGGGTTGGTGGAGATTTCACTTTACGATGGTGGTCAGTGAAGGGCCTTCGTACCCTGGTAGTCAGCAAAAGCATGTTCCTTATGTTGGTCAGTGGGAAGAATGTTCCTTACATTGGATGTCAGTGGGAAGAATGTCCCTTACATTGATGGTCAGTGGGGAGAATGTCCCTTACATTGGAGGTCAGTGGGAAGAATGTCCCTTACATTGGTGATCAGTGAGAAAAATGTCCCTTACATTGGGGGTCAGTGGGAAGAATGTCCCTTACATTGGTGATCAGTGGGAAGAATGTCCCTTACATTGGGGGTCAGTGGGAAGAATGTCCCTTACATTGGTGATCAGTAAGAAGAATGTCCCTTACATTGGGGGTCAGTGGGAAGAATGTCCCTTACATTGGGGGTCAGTGGGAAGAATGCCCCTTACATTGGGGGTCAGAGGGAAGAATGCGCCTTACATTGGTGATCAGTGAGAAGAATGTCCCTTACATTGGGGGTCAGTGGGAAGAATGTCCCTTACATTGGTGATCAGTGGGAAGAATGCTCCTTACATTGGTGATCAGTGAGAAGAATGCTCCTTACATTGGTGGTCAGTGAGAAGAATGCTCCTTACATTGGTGGTCAGTGAGAAGAATGCCCCTTACATTGGTGATCAGTGAGAAGAATGTCCCTTACATTGGTGGTCAGTGAGAAGAATGCCCCTTACATTGGTGGTCAGTGAGAAGAATGCCCCTTACATTGGTGATCAGTGAGAAGAATGTCCCTTACATTGGAGGTCAGTGAGAAGAATGTCCCTTACATTGGTGGTCAGTGGGAAGAATGCCCCTTACATTGGTGATCAGTGGGAAGAATGTCCCTTACATTGGTGATCAGTGGGAAGAATGCCCCTTACATTGGTGATCAGTGGGAAGAATGCCCCTTATATTGGAGGTCAGTGGGAAGAATGCCCCTTATGGGTATGTGAATATATTATTAGTATCAGTGGTAACTTACCTGAGAGATGGATATTACACA